>NW_026562376.1:890000-997500 GCF_027474105.1 Poeciliopsis prolifica | reverse complement strand
CTTGATGGTCTCGGTCTCTGGGATCTCGGTGAAGATGCGGTCCAGGCTGCTGTCGTCGCTGAGCGACAGGTTGCTGAAGTCGTGGTTGGTGTTGCTGATGATGGGCATGGCGGCATCAGGAAGGCGGCCGGCTCACAACAGGACGAGTCTGAGGCCAACGCCTCTCTGAAGAACTTCTGTTTATCTTGTGACTTTAGTTAAAGTTCAGAACTGGATCTGGGTTCCTCCTCAGGATCTCATTGGTTATTGATTGGAGGCTGATGGCGGCCAGCCAGGCGGATCAGGAAAACATGGTGGCATCATGCAGGCGCTGGAGGAGGAACGAGCAGAAGCACAACGGTCACATCCAGCTAACGGTTAGCATCAGCTATTAATCGTTCATTACAGCTAATTCACCTAAACAGCAATCAGTGTCCAAAGACAGACCGACGGCTGATAAATGAACAAACATTAGTGCAGTTCACACTCAGAGTGAATTAGTGGCAGCTTCCCTGCAGACAGACACTGAATCACAGATCAGAAACTCTTCTGCTGCCAAGAGAAACACTGAAACTTATTGGCAGTGCTCACCGTTTCAGCTGCCCAGACTGCCTGGCTGTAAAAAACTCTCAACTGTTATTGGTCACAAAGTATGAGTGTTATCAGACTGACTCTTTAATTACATATCTACTGTAGCAAGGCTGCACTTTAACCTGAAGAATTGATTTTAATTCTCATATTTTACAGATAATAACTTCAATATTCCCCGAGTTGCTCTATGCAACTGTTGCACATCAACCCAGAAATCTCCTTCAACAAATAAATCTCTCTGTAGGAACTTTATTTAAAACTTTTTCTTTTTTAATATTTCATCCTCTGCTGTTGGACCAGTTCTTCAAGAGGAAAGTTCAGCCACTACAGCAGACAACAGAAGTCAGGCTGTGCAACAATTTGGCCTGAACTTCTCTGCAGACTGCGACCCGGTTTTAAAAATTCATGCACTTCTTCCTGCACTGAAAGCAACACTCATCTGCCACTGTGACTCCTGACTCACAACACGGATGGAGACAACGTCGTGTCCTCTTCCAGCTCAGTCCCCAGACAAATTGTCTGAGCTACTTAGTCCTGCAGGTTCCTCCTGCAAGTCAAACATCCACATCTCAGGAAAATAAGAAGCTTCGTTTTACAAACTGAAGGGAAAAAAGGACCAACCTGCAGAATAAATGAGTTTTTTTGTTACATCAACATAAATCTGCTGAGTTTGAGTCGGAATCGGCCACAGAGCAAAACGCTGCACTGGTTCGGATCCACAAGAACCAATAAATCACCTGGTTTCCTGCTCAGACCAGAATATTAATTCATTCTGTGTGTGAAGTTTTCTACTGCAAAGTTAAATAAGGAAGAAGATTATCAGCTATTTTTAGGCTCCTTTGGGTCACAGACCCACACAGAACAGGAAGAATATAAATACACGGTTCAATGTAGGACTTGGAGTCAATTTATGTTTTCTCAGAGACGCACTATTCACAAGGATATATAAATTATTAATATAATAAACACTTTGGCATTTGTTCTAATAAATCTAAAATAAAGGCATTTTGAAGAACAATAAACGTCACAAAGGGATGGAAATAAAAGAAAATCAATAACTTTGACTATTTTGATATTGTGAAACTTTGTTTTGTGTGTGTGTGTGTGTGTGTGTGTGTGTGTGTGTGTGTGTGTGTGTGTGTGTGTGTGTGTGTGTGTGTGTGTGCGCGCGCGCATCTATTTTGAACATATATAATGTGTATCAGAGCGACAGTACCGGTGGTTCTGCAGTGAAGGGACAGTTTGCAGCTCCGGGTTGATGGATGATGGTCGGAACTTCAGCAGGTCAGTGAAAGTCAGACCCGCTGCAGAACCGACAGTAATGAAGCATCTGGTTGTTTGCTGCAACCTGCAAACTGCGGGAAGCTGAGAATCCGCCGGAACCTGCAGCTGCAGGCGGGAAAATAACGAATCTCTTTAGTCTGAAAAGGTCAGAAAAGACGGAAACCAGCTGGAGCACGAATCACTTTCAGGACTTTTATGACTGACTGGCTTCAGAGAAAACAAACAGATTCCTTTAGCAACCAAATGGCAACATTTAAATGAAGCAAATATCCCCCTTAAAGTGTTGCTCCTCAATAAAACACAGAGTCTGACTTGATCTGGGTTTTTCCGGCGTGTTGTGAATATTTAATGTAAAGGTGAAGCAACAGAAATCCTCTCTGCGGACCGCGGGGTGGAACTTATGGAGCAGCTTACCGCTTTGCGTCCCGCTTTGTGTCCCGCACTCCTCTCCTCTCCTCCAGATGGCCGGATGAGATCCGGGGGATACCCCGCCCCCCTCCTCTGTCTGCGTGATCCCACCGCAACCTCTTCAACTCCACCGCGGGCGGTCCGCCAGCAGCCGCCTCATCCCGGGGGGAGCATCCCCGGCGTCCGCAGCCTCCAGCCGGCGGAAGGCGGGCAGCGGTCCGGAGCCGCGGTGCGGGAAGCAGGTAAAGGTTCGGTGAAAGTGTCCCGTTCCAGCCCAGCCGGCGGTACTGCGGGAGCAGGAGGAAGAGGAGGAGGAGGAAGAGGCGCAGGGAGGGGCTGTGCGCAGCTCCGCTGCCCCGGGCAGCTTCACCAAGTTCAAGTTTGCGTAAAGGTGACCGGAAGCGTCACGGCACCACGCAGCGTAGATCCAGCAGACGGGTCCAGCGGAACCAGCCGAACCAGCGAGGCTGGCTCCGGAGTCCGCGAATAAATCCGCCTCTGGGCGGATTGTGTGAAATTCAAGGACACAGGAGATGTTGGGTCGCTGGTTTTACCCTCAGCGCGATGCGCGCGACAGGGGGCGCAGTTTCCTCCCAAACTACATGAGCGACAATAAATACAGACAAGAAGCAACAGAAACTACAGCATCCAACCATCATCCAACCATCATCCATCCACCATCCATCCATCATCCATCCATCATCCATCCACCATCCATCCATCATCCATCCATCATCCATCCACCATCCACCATCCATCCATCATCCATCCATCATCCATCCACCATCCAACCATCCAACCATCATCCATCCACCATCCAACCATCATCCAACCATCCAACCATCATCCATCCATCCAACCATCCATCCATCATCCATCCATCATCCATCCACCATCCAACCATCATCCAACCATCATCCATCCATCATCCATCCATCCATCATCCATCATCCATCCATCCATCATCCATCCATCATCCATCCACCATCCATCCACCATCCAACCATCATCCATCCACCATCCATCCATCATCCATCCATCATCCATCCACCATCCAACCATCATCCAACCATCATCCATCCATCATCCAACCATCATCCAACCATCATCCATCCACCATCCATCCATCATCCAACCATCATCCAACCATCATCCATCCATCATCCAACCATCATCCAACCATCATCCATCCACCATCCATCCATCATCCATCCATCATCCATCCACCATCCAACCATCATCCAACCATCATCCATCCATCATCCAACCATCATCCAACCATCATCCATCCACCATCCATCCATCATCCAACCATCATCCAACCATCATCCATCCACCATCCATCCATCATCCATCCACCATCCATCCACCATCCATCCACCATCCAACCATCATCCATCCACCATCCATCCATCATCCATCCACCATCCATCCACCATCCATCCACCATCCAACCATCATCCATCCACCATCCAACCATCCAACCAGGACTTTGTGTTCTTCACACTGTGATCAGTTGTTGAGACATGATGAGATGGCGCAGTTGAGAAACCATCACTTATTTATGTATTTTTAAAAATAATTACTGTTTATAGTTGTTTGAGTTATGTGAATATTTTTTATTTTTTGGTTGGAGATAATTGCATAAAATGTCACATAAATATTAATTGAAATAAATTAAAGAAAGATTACAAAAAACATTTTAAAGTTTTTAGTTTTCTGTTGTTGATAGGCAACAGGACCAACTTGGGAGGATGGATGGATGATGGTTGGATGATGGTTGGATGATGGTTGGATGGTGGATGGATGATCATCCAACCATCATCCATCCATCATCCATCCATCATCCAACCACCATCCATCCACTATCCAACCACCATCCAACCACCATCCAACCACCATCCAACCACCATCCATCCATCATCCAACCATCATCCAACCATCATCCATCCATCATCCATCCATCATCCAACCACCATCCATCCACCATCCAACCATCCAACCGTCATCCAACCATCATCCATCCACCATCCAACCATCCATCCTCCCAAGTTGGTCCTGTTGCCTATCAACAACAGAAAACTAAAAACTTTAAAATGTTTTTTGTAATCTTTCTTTAATTTATTTCAATTAATATTTATGTGACATTTTATGCAATTATCTTCAAAGAGTGGATGGTGGGCAGGAAGGAGCTCCAGTAGCAGTCAGTGTTCCAACATATCCGAATAAGCCTCTGACTGAAAACTGTTGCTGTTTGACAGTCTCATGCTAACATGCTAACAGCTCAGCATCCAGACATCACAGTCACGTGATGACATCATCAGCTGCTAGCAGCTCTGCTCATCCGCCTTCTTCGCTTTAGCTGCTGTTCTTTAAATCTGACTGAACGGTCAGAAAGCTGAGCAGAGAGCGGCTCCTGGTGGTAAACAAGACGTAGCTCATGAAAAACATTTCTGACTGCATGAAGCTTTCACTGTAACCTGGGTGGTGCAGAATAACAGGTCAAAGATCAGACCGACGTCCGCCATGGGAAATCAGTTTTAGGATTTTTTCCACATAAATAAACCTTGTTTAACAAGAATCAGCCGTACTCAGGGATTCCTCTTCAGTACCATAGGAAAAGCAGCAGACCTCCTACTGAGAGAGAAACATCTTGGTTGAGATGCAGGAAGGCCGACGCTGCGTTTCTGACTGAACAGCTGCATCGCAGCACGTCTCAGTGTCACAGGCTGACTTTGAAAAGCCACGGACCAAACATAACTCAGCGGACCCCCAGAGATCCGGGCTGCAGATTTCTGCGGGTTTGTCCTTGAGAAGCAGCTCATTAGGCCTCAGGGAGAAACATGGAGCAAACGGTTTGTTGCGGCCTGGAGGCGCCAGACCGTTACAGAGGAGACGGATCCCAGCTGCCTGTGGGGGGTCTCTCCACACGGCACTGTTTTCTAACAACATATCCATTCTGCTGGATGGACCCGTCATTACTCATGAGCGCAGAGAGCAGCAGGAGGTCAGCTGCAGCATTTCCACTCAGAGCTGAGCAAACATGGAACCAGAGATTCACCGATACAATATCAATATTCACCAATACGATATCAATACTTGTATCAGGTCCTGTATTGAAAAAAGATCGGATATCACTGATAATGTGCCTGATCTATTGATCTATTCAGTCTAATTCTATATCAGACGATTAATTAATTGATTATTCAGATGATTAGTCGAGTGATTAAATGAAAAGTTGATTAAAGTAAAATGATTTCATATGTTCATATCTGTGCATCTTTAATAAATACTTTACTGTAGCTTAGAAAACTAATCTGGAACAAAAATAGCTCATTTTTTAGTCAACCTGGACAAAAAAACACAAAAATCTAAATTTGATAATAAAGCAGCTAAAAAAAAAACCCTCCAGTCTTTAGTTTCTGTTTTCATGTTCAGTAAAATTAACTGATGAATTTTCACTTTACAGGTTTAGTCGCCTGCAAAGCACTGAAAACCCGGACATGTCGCTACGTATGCTAGCAGCAGTTAGCATTCATCGGTGGCTGACGACGAGCAACACAAAGAAATCGTTTTTTATGGACCAAAGTTCTTCATTGAGTCACTCAGATGCAGGTCGCATTAAATAATCATTTCAGGCTGCAATGTGAATGTAACCTTAAAATCGACTCGTTGGTGAAACCTCTGGAGCCTCCTGCTATTTGACCTAGTCAAAGCCCGGAGCAACATCTCCAGGATGAATGAGGTGAGCATGTCCTCTGTGTTAAAGCACTGAATGTTGTTTGCTCTGTAAGATCATCCTGTAGCTCAACAACACGTCGCAGAGCTTGATGAGAATATTTACACCAACGTTGAAGCTTCGATGTTTAAAACTAAACTGAATTTTGTTCGGCAGCCGTCAGCCTTTCAGAGCTGGAGACTAAAACAACTAAACCTTGGTTACGGCTTTGTTTGGACTGGATAACTGTCGCTCCGGCGGCAATAACAACAGAAAGTCATTCTATGCCGGCTGATTTGCAGGATCTGAATGAGTTTTCATGTAAAAATATTCAGGACCTGCGGAGCCTCCAGTGTGCAGAATCAGTCAGAACGAGCCGGCGTTGTGTACTCTGCTCAGAGGGAAATCATTTGTATTCAAAGCAGTTCGCTGCACATCAGCAAGGCTTCCATCCCAATTCAAAATCCCTTCCAGCATAAAAGGGAATCCTGTACAGAGGCCACCAGGTGGGCAGAGCAGAACGAGCTTCAGGGCTTTTCAGCCTGACCAAGTCTCATTCAGTCCAACTCCACTCATTTTCTACAACTTCCACATCAGCAGCAAGATTTCAGGTTTCCTGTATTAAAGCCACTTTAATATTTGATTCAGGTTTGAACATGAGGAGCAGATTCCAGCCTCTAGCAAACGCAGGGATTCCTGATTGGATATTTTTAAAGTTATTAAAATAAAAGGAGATATAATGAGCTTCATCATTTGAGAAACATCAGGAAACCGACTCAACCCTCACTCTGAGCCGATCCACACTTTACAAGAAACGAACATCCAAGGAAGTTTTTATGGCAATAAAAGAATCTGTCGACATCTGAGGGAGGAAATGAGAGAAACTGAGATGCATCATTTCATTGAAGACGATTCTCACAGAAATGTCCTCTTATACCAGCTTCTGCAGGTTTCACACACACACACACACACACGTACACACACACACACACACACACACACACACGTACACACACACACACACACACACACACACGTACACACACACACACACACGCACACACACGTACACACACACACACACACACACGTACACACACACACACATGTACACACACACACACGTACACAAACACACACACACGTACACACACACACACACGCACACACACGTACACACACACACACACACACACGTACACACACACACACATACGTACACAAACACACACACACGTACACACACACACACACACGTATACACACACACACGTACACACACATACGTACACACACACACACACGTACACACACACGCACACACACACACGTACACACACACACTCACACACACGTACACACACATGTACACACACACACGCACACACACACGCACACACACGCGTACACACACACACACACGTACACACACACACGTACACACACACACACACACACACACACGTACACACACACACAAATCAATAGTTTTTATCTTTTACTTTTTCATGTTTATGTCTATTTATTATCCATTTTCTTTCCTGCTCTCTTTTTCGATCCGGCCCTTTATGAAAAGGAGTTTGATGTCCCTGATATACAGAATAAAACAATAAATCATGGACTATTTTTAATGTAAACAACAATAAAGATATTTGGTGGCGGAATGATGTCACAGCACCAGCAAAGGGCGTTTCTGTGATGTCACAGGTGACGCAGTCTGTGATGTCATCAACTGCAGAATACCACTGACCAGTCAGACGCCCGTAAAGCTTTTACTGATCGACCGTTCACACGAGAAAACGTAAAAAATGACAAGGAGATGAAAAGTTAAAACAGTCAAACGTCGAGCTGGGAAAGCCCAGATCACTGCTTAAGATACATGTGATTATTTCAGTTCATTTTTATCTGCAAAGTGCGGCGTTGCAAACGTTTGAAAACATGTACTTGAAAATGATTTAAAAACACTTGAATTTAGATTGTTTTTTAAGTGTATGAAACTTAACATTTAATAAACCTGTTTGGAGGAGACAGGAAGTCAACATGCCAAATTCAGCTAGCAAACCTTTTGTTAGCATTACAGAGCAACATTAGCTTCATTGTTGCTAGTAACGTCCAGCTACTGACTTTGGGCCATTTCAGTGTTTGGGTCGGTTCGGCACCATGCTGTGAGAAACAGTTGCATCTCCCTGACAACAGGCTAGCTAATGCTAAATCAGCTGGATGAATGCAGGTTATCATGGCAACCAGTGAGTTTATGCGCTGGTCCAGTTTCTGCTGTTTAATCCCTTTAAGCACCAAAATACACCACGGCTCTGCTGATCCATTCAGTTTGTGTTACTGTGGGTCTGTTCCTGACAAAAAGCTAATAAATAAGGTGTCTTTTATGGATTTAAAGATCTAGTTTTAGATGAATATTTGCTGCAAAAGTCAGAGAACAAAAGAGAAATTGTGGGAACAGGTTTGGTTTCCACATGATGAAAAACCAGAGAGTCCATCCGGCTCTGACCGGGTCATCATCTGGGTTCAGAATCCATCCGGCTCTGACCGGGTCATCATCTGGGTTCAGAATCCATCCGGCTCTGACCGGGTCATCATCTGGGTTCAGAGTCCATCCGGCTCTGATCGGGTCATCATCTGGGTTCAGAGTCCATCCGGCTCTGATCGGGTCATCATCTGGGTTCAGAGTCCATCCGGCTCTGATCGGGTCCAGAAGGTTTCTTCTGCACAACAGCCAGCTGGCAGGAAGGAAACTGGATCCTCAGCCACTCAGGTTCTCAGCATCCTGTTACAGGCAGCAGCAGCACCTGAGCTCCAGGTGAGTCCGGATGACCGGAGCCGGCAGGAAGAAGAACCCGATCTGCTCATTAACGCTGAGTTCATGTGAAGGTCAGGGTCACAGGACCGCCTCTTTTCTGCTTCATGTCCATCTTCTTCACGGCGTCCATCTTGTTTCCGTTGCTTCAGAGAGAAATTCAGACATTATTTTACCTGAATTCATTTGCATAAACTGAGTCACTGCTGAGTATTTGTGATGATATGAAAAGGTTTAGTTTAGTTTCAACATGTTGTTGAAAACGGCTTTTAGTCGTCCTTGTATAACATTTAACACGTAATAAAAACCGTTTCTCCTCATCATGTTCAGGAAGATGAAAACGATGCTGTGAGAACCACAAAAAGCAAACTGCTCACATTTCTATCAGCAAACATATTAAAGAAATACTCTATTCTGTGAAACATTAAAAAAAATAAAGTCAGGTGTTTCCTTGGACTAGGCCACAGACATGGTGGCGACAGAACAAGGGAGTCCAGGCCTGGGAGTTTTTTCATGATTTCTTTTAAACAGATCTGGGAGAAAATATCAAATCAATCCTTACAACAGTCTGCTTGCAGCTAACAAAAGCAACATTTCTGCAGATGAATATGAAGAACAGATGAAAAGCATTTTTGAATGATTCAGCAGCAAAAAGGAGTTTTTAGTTCAAAATGTTGCTTATTTTATCAATATATAGTTTGATTGTGATTAACTACAGACCCGGCAATCAACTGGATTAATCATTTTAATTGAACCGAAACGCGATAAACTGGACATTAGAGCAGATATTGGACTCTGACCAGCATCCAGTCCCTGAATCATTTGATTCTTACTGGTTTAAATTCTCTCTCATGGCTTCATCCTGTTTGTTTTGTGCTGGAAGCGTTTGTACCTTTGACCCTCTGACTGGGTCACAGAGGGTCAAACCAGTCTGCCCAGTTTAACCTGGCAGAGTCACTGGTGATCAGTCTGACCAGCCGGTTATGATGAGGGTCACTTTTAACTGGCCCGGCGGTCTGGGGTTCTGACGCCGCTGCGCTAACAGGAAGTGATGAAACCCTCCATAAGCTCCCAGCTGGTCGGGATGAGGCCGATCGCAGCAGCTTGTTGGTTTTGTCTCGCTGGGACAACAGTGTGTCTTTCCCCCGACAGCCTCATCATTAACAGCTTGGCTCCAGCTTCGCGTGCCTTCTCCTCGCTGAACGCCTCCATGGCGCCAACAAAAAGAGCAACGTGGTGAGTCATCAAACGACGCTGCCTCCGACTTTCCATCCGAAGAGCCGTGAAGCAGAGGAAGGGATCAAATGTTTCCTCAGAACCAGTTTGGGTCTGTTCCCTTCGTCCGGCCTTGACCTGCCTCACAAACAGGAAGCAAACAAGATGGAGGACGGGAGGAAGACTGAGGCCTTTTCACCACTTTCTGAAGCACAGATTGGTTTTACAATGACAGGAATAAATGAAGCCAGGCCAAAACTTTAACTGAGCAGAAATGGTTTTGCAGTTGGACAGTTGCTGCTTTCCAGTATCACATCTTCTGGTCGTGGAATAGATGCTTAAAACCTGGAAGAAAACCGGGAGCCATCGACTTTGAGGAAGGGGATCCTGAATGGCCGCGATCGATTGATCAATGAAACCGTTTCAGTCAAACCATCAGAAACGTCGCAGCTCAGGGCTGTTTAACAGCGACGGTCAGATTATTTCCCCTGAGCATCAGGAAAACCTCCGATCAGCGAGAAAAACCAGAGAGAAACCTTCAGGTTCTGCTTTGACCATATTAATGATCTAATATCTTAAAGCAAGAGCAGCACAAGCACAACTTTTACTGCTCAAACCAACAAACAGCACAAACACTGAACACCAGGAACTTCACTCAGTCATCAGGGGGCAAATGAGGCAGTTTTCATTTTCCTAGCCTGAAAATTCACCACTAATTTAACCAAACTTAGCATTTGTTGACAACAAGTTGCTCCACATTTGAAATGAATGATGATATTCATGGAACGCTTTCATCTGAAATGCCTTTCAAATTAAAGCGTTAATTAAAGGTTTAATTAAAAGCAGAAAATGTGGATTACTGAGAAACATTTTTATCACCTGGTTAAAGGTTGGTAATTTAATGCCTCTTGTGTCTTTCTGCTGTAAAACTGGATCCTTAATGAAAACTTGTCAGTTTTATCTCATTTCAAATAAAATATTTTAATTAAAAATTAGAGAAAAATGAGGTTTAGTGATCATCAGGTTTTAAATCTTCCACAGAATCTCAGTTGGATTCAGGTCTGGACTTTGACTAGGCCATTCTAACCCATGGATCAGTTCTGATCTAAACCATCCCATAATGTCTCAGGCTGCATGTTTCAGGCTGGTCGTCCTGCTGGACGCTGAACTTTGACCCCAGGCTCAGCTCTGCTGCAGGTTTTCCTCCAGGAAGGTTGTGGTTTGGTTTTATTTAGGGGTATCAGATTAAAAGGGGTTGCATGCATGTGTAAATACATTTTTTCGCCCTCTGTGGGACAGAAAGAAACAGGCGGTTTGTGATAAGAGGGACGTGAATCTCAGCTTTAAATCACTTACATTCTGATGTTTATTTGTTGGCTTCATAATTTGGCTCAAAGTTTCGCCGTTTTGTTGACGTTTGATTAATCCCGTTGGCATGGTAACGCCCTGTGTTTGGTGGTAAAAATCGATGAAAACCTGAAAACCTTCATTTAAACAAAAGAAGCTGAAAATCAATGTTGAACATTGAATCGGTTCTTCTGTTGGACTCCAGAGGGAAATGGAAAAAACGTGACAGTTTAGTCTGCAGCTGCTGGTTAAACTGGTTAAACTGGTGACAGTGGGACATGAGAGGCTCTCTGTGGTTTATTGATGACTTATTGGAAAGTCTGGAGCTTTCATTATTTTCCTTCACCAGCCGGTGTATCTGCAGAAAACCCACTGCTGGTCTGGTTCTCTGCTGTCCATCAGTCAGCTGATCATCCAACATGGCAGCCGAACAGCGGCCTGGTCAATGATGGATGAGCTGGACGGAAATAGTTCACCTGCTCTCCGGGTCTCTATTAATAATAATCTCATCGTTTGACCAATATGCAACTTCCCTCCTATTTATAGAAGCTCAACCTTTTTAAACAAAGTTTTTTTTCTCAAGCAGATTCAACAAAAACTCGGATTGAACCACAAACCGCTGCGTCTCGTTTGATGGAGACTGAAAATGGCCTCTGCAGTTCGGTTTGTCCTGACGAAGCTGCTCACAGCCGACTGACCCAAACCCTCACCATGAAAATATCACTCACACTTTAAACATGTAACAACAGCTTTTATTAACAAACAGTTAGAGTTACATTTCTGCGAAATGAATAATAAAAGCTAAAATATTTCAATATTTTTCATCATCCTGAGTGAAGATGAAGGTCTTAATAAATGATCCTGAACAAACACTGAAGGCAACTTCTGGTGGTAAAAGTTGCACCAAATCAAATAAAGCAGAATTTTCTGTTAAATCAACAAACGTTTCTCCTTTTATCACTAATTAACTCATTAAATTTAATACATTTTTACCGGATCCAAATGTTACAATGAATTTGGTTTTAGTCAAATCTTCAGTTTTCTTTGAACTTCAAATGTTTAAAACTTGAGTTATGAAATCATTTATAACTTTAAGATATTTTCAGAAATGTTTCAGTTTGATGTGAAAGCGGCGTTTTATGGACCTGGATCATGTTTGGCGCCGACCCGGCAGAGATTCTGGGTGACAGGTTCGGCTCGGTTGGAGTTTCAGAGAAAAGTGTTATTGTAATTATTATTGGGACGTTTGAAAGCCCAGAAACTCCTGGAGGGCAGGATTCTGACCATGTTTGGATTACGTTGGTCTGTTTTGCATTTGGATCTTGTGGTTTTTCTAAATGTGCCTGATGTTAATGTTCTGATCCGGACCTGCAGGCCGCCGCCTCTCCAGACAGAGCTGTAGCTTTAGCTTTAGCTGCTAGCGGATTAGTGTGGAGAAAAAGACAAATGCTGAGGTTGATCCAAAAACAGTCAAGCATGGTGGAGGAAGCATCATCCTGAGGTGTAAAGTTTTAACCTGCTTGTGATTTTTAATGGCTGCTGAGGTTCTGCTGGATCCAACTGGATCTCAGTTCCACTTCTGAAGCTGCTGGCTGAAACATTTTACGGCATTCGTTAGTTTCCCCTGAAACAGGAGCAGAGCTGTTTTCTGGGTTTCCTGCTCCGCGGCTCTGATGGTTTTTCCAGAAGCTGAACTGCTTACAGATCATTTCTAAACTGTTTGACATGTAAAAACTTTCTTCCTCTGATCCGAATGTCTGCGTTTCCTCTGCTGTTGCCAGCAAGTTGATGAAATGCATATCTGGTGTCCTTCAGCTGCTGTAATAAATAAAGTTTCTCCAAAACTAAATGATGCTGCATTTATACAACCTGGCAGTAAAATCAATACAGTCCAGATGCGTCTGAAATGTTTCTGTTGGGCCTGAAAGGTGAAGCTGGACAGACGACGGATCCGTCCCAGTTTCAAACGGCTGTCCTCCCCCACTGTCCTTTTTCTTTCATTTCTCTCCTTTATTGAGGATTTAATAAAGTGCTGATAGTGGGGCAGAGCAGAAGGGCGAGGCGCAGAGAGAGGTCAGATTCATTTCATGTGAGAATCCAGAACCGGCAGATGGTTCTGAATTAAGGGAAATGAAGCAGCCAGGCGAAGCTTTCACTCTCACATCGCACTTTAACACCTGAAAGGACGTTTCACAACTTTTATTGACTAAAAATCATGTAAAGGGAGTACGGAACCCTGTAAGAGAAATAAAACATATAAAAGGGATTTTAAAGTCGGTCCATTAAGCACTAACTGGTTTTGGGTCAAAATGGATTATAAATCATGTGATCCCATTGCAAGCTGCTGGCTCAACGTTTCCAGATCCAGAACTAACAAAATGAAGAAGAATTTCAACTTCAAATCAGGACAGAAAACATGAAACAGTTCGACCAACAAATAATTAGTTTAAGGCATGAGATCATAGATTAAGTTCAGATTTAAATTTTCCTTAATTCTGTATTTTAACATTTGTTTTTTATGTTGCTAAGATCTCCAGTTTCGGTGTTAGCTGTAGCTAATTGTGCTAGCTCCTGCTAATGGTGTTAGCTGTAGCTAATTGTGCTAGCTCCTGCTAATGGTGTTAGCTGTAGCTAATTATGCTAGCTCCTGCTAATGGTGTTAGCTGTAGCTAATTGTGCTAGCTCCTGCTAATGGTGTTAGCTGTAGCTAATTATGCTAGCTCTTGCTAATGGTGTTAGCTGTAGCTAATTATGCTAGCTCCTGCTAATGGTGTTAGCTGTAGCTAAT
The DNA here is from genome assembly GCF_027474105.1 of Poeciliopsis prolifica. Classification (NCBI taxonomy): domain Eukaryota; kingdom Metazoa; phylum Chordata; class Actinopteri; order Cyprinodontiformes; family Poeciliidae; genus Poeciliopsis; species Poeciliopsis prolifica. The sequence goes on along the minus strand of NW_026562376.1, from coordinate 983,358 downwards.
TGTGCTAGCTCCTGCTAATGGTTTTAGCTTTCACTCATTGTGCTAGCTCCTGCTGTTGGTGTTAGCTGTTGCTAATTGTGCTAGCTCCTGCTAATGGTGTTAGCTCCAGCTAATATAATGAACAGTTGCCGATGACGTTAGCTTGTTCCACAGATCTCTCGTCTAGAACAGCTAATGAAAACTTTGAGGCTGTGTTTCTCCACCCAGATGTTTTGTTGCGGCGGCCATCTTGTTCTTCCTCCTCTGCTTTGACTTCCTGTGTTTTGTTTACGCCTCCGCTCCACTGAAACCGCTTCACCATCCCAGCATGCAATGCAAAAAGAGAGAAAGGAACTGAAGATTTACCATGTTTGAACTAATTATGAGTTTATACATACTACAAACAACAACTTTTAGGTTGATAGGAAAATATATATTTAAAAGATTTCTTGTTATCCATTATGGTATTTAGTAATTCTTACCAAGGAATTGAAGCCAAACTGATGAAATGTTGTTGGTGTTTCCAGTGTAAATGTTGGTCTGTGTGTTTGTAGATGTATTTTTAGTGGGTTTAGCAGGCAGATGGTGTGGAGGCTCCGCGGCTCCATGTGGAGCGAAGAGGAGGCCCAACCATCAGGATGAAGGTCCTGATGGTTGGCTCCTCTGACGGCGTCTGGGTCTGGCTGCAGTTACAGGCCGTGCAGTAAATCACAGCTAAAGCTGAGAACATTTCATGCAGTAATTACAGCTCAGTTTACTGCTGCAGACTCTGTCGTCTTTACTTCACCAACTGCTCCCTGTGGAGCCCAGCTCTGCTCTCATTGGCCTTTTCCATCTGCAGGCAGAAACCCACAGATGGCCAAATGGCTCATTCCTGATTTTCATGGTTCATTTTTATTTTGGATCATTAGCCAAGAAAAGACGACAGATTCTTTTTTAATCACAGAATAGGCAGAGATTTTCCTCATGCTGCATTTAGTTAAAGCTCCTGCATCATTTCTATGTGTCTGTGTGTGTCTGTGTGTGTGTCTGTGTGTGTCTGTGTGTGTGTGTGTGTGTGTGTGTCTGTGTGTGTGTGTGTATGTGTGTGTGTGTCTGTGTGTGTGTCTGTGTGTGTAGGTGTGTCTGTGTGTGTATGTGTGTCTGTGTATGTGTGTGTCTGTGTGTGTGTGTCTGTGTGTGTGTCTGTGTGTGTGTATGTGTGTGTAGGTGTGTATGTGTGTGTATGTGTGTCTGTGTGTGTGTGTGTCTGTGTGTGTGTGTATGTGTGTGTCTGTGTGTGTGTGTGTCTGTGTGTGTGTGTAGGTGTGTCTGTGTGTGTGTCTGTGTGTAGGTGTGTCTGTGTGTGTGTCTGTGTGTGTGTGTAGGTGTGTCTGTGTGTATGTGTCTGTGTGTGTGTGTGTCTGTGTGTCTGTGTGTGTGTGTATGTATGTGTGTGTGTGTATGTGTGTGTAGGTGTGTATGTGTGTCTGTGTATGTGTGTGTGTCTGTGTGTGTGTATGTGTGTGTCTGTGTGTGTCTGTGTGTGTGTGTATGTGTGTGTGTCTGTGTGTGTGTGTGCGTGTGTGTATGTGTGTGTGTGTCTGTGTGTGTGTGTCTGTGTGTGTGTGTCTGTGTGTGTTTGTGTCTGTGTGTGTATGTGTGTGTGTGTCTGTGTGCGTGTGTGTGTCTGTGTGTGTCTGTGTGTGTGTGTGTATGCGTGTGTGTGCGTGTGTGTATGCGTGTGTGTGTCTGTGTGTGTGTGTGTCTGTGTGCGTGTGTGTATGCGTGTGTGTGTGTGTGTGTCTGTGTGTGTGTGTGTGTGTGTGTCTGTGTGCGTGTGTGTCTGTGTGTGTGTCTGTGTGTTTGTGTCTGTGTGTGTGTATGTGTGTGTCTGTTGTTTCTCATTGAATTTGAGTTCATTTAATATGTACAAAAGGGATTTAAAAGTTTAGAACATGTGACGACGGTTTGCAGATTTTTATAATCCATAAAATGTTTAGAAATTCTGCTGTCATAATAATTTGGAAAAGAACATTTTGAGTTTTTATTTTTGAAAGAAATTCTGTTCTCTGCTTTGTTCAGTAAAATCTGATTTATACTGTAATAGTTTGTGACTTAAACTGAATTATCTTGACCTTCATTTGACCATTTAAGAAAATGTGAGCAAATATCAGGAAATTGTCTTTTTAAACATTTTATTCTCCTCCTGAATATTTAACTGTTTTCATCAGGAGAAAAATAAAACGTGACGTTTGGTTCACAGGTTCAACGACGAATTTGACGAATTCATCAAACTTGTGTCCTAATCTGACCCATCAAATATAAACTTTAACCACATTTTACATTTTCATCTGTTCTTTTTTCAGTTGATAAATGTAAAAATGATCTCACATGTTAGAAAATCAGGCTGCAGGCGAACATGCTGAACTTCTGATAATGAATAATATATTTGTGCAGCTGGATGGATGTAGATCTAGGTAACTAGATGTAGATCTAGGTAACTAGATGTAGATCTAGGTAACTAGATGTAGATCTCAGTAACTAGATGTAGATCTAGGTAACTAGATGTAGATCTAGGTAACTAGATGTAGATCTAGGTAACTAGATGTAGATCTCAGTAACTAGATGTAGATCTAGGTAACTAGATGTAGATCTTGTTAACTAGATGTAGATCTAGGTAACTAGATCTACCTGATGTACAGCGGCGTGGTTACTGTGGAGACAAACAGCAAAGGTGAGAAAATGACATTAATGTCTCGGTTTCTTCAACTCTTCAGTTATTTAAATCTAAATTTTTTAGAAAACCATCAGCGTTATTCATCAAACAAATATATTCACTGAAATATGACAGAAAAACTACAAACATAGAAAACATGCTAAACATGTATTTTAAGCAGGACTGAACATTTTCCACTGCTTTGGTTTTTGAAGCTGATCGGCTGCTTCACAGCTACGGTTTATAAAACCAAGAACTACAGCTGAGCTGATCCATCCAAAGTATCAATACTATTGATAGCAAGGCAGCATCAGAGTCATACTTTAGTTTCAGACTTTAGTTTCAGATTCTCTAAACTTCTATTTTTGTGTTGCAATTTCTCAACTCTCCTCAAAACATGTTTTGATTTCCTTTCTTTTTGTTTATTTTGGAAAAAATAAAAAAGGATTCAGTCAGACTGAATCCTCTGAACTTTGTCCAAATTCTGTTTCAAACTGCAACAAATATGAAAAACAGAAAAAATATTAGTGCCACAAATATTAAAGAACGTTTAATTCCAGTAAAAATATAGAAATCCTGGATCTAGAAATAATGTTAAATATTCAATAGATTGTGATAAAAACCCTGAATTATTCTCTGAACTCTGACCCGATCCGAACCGGATCCGAACAGCAAACAGAACCAAGCATCAGTCAGATGGATGGAACGCACCCTGGATCCTCTGGATTCTGCTGGATCCACTGGATCCTGCTGGATCCTCTGGATCCACTTGATCCTCTGGTTCCACTGGATCCTCTGGATCCTGCTGGACATTCCCCTCCAGGATTTCTTCTATGATCCTCAAAGTTCCAATAAATAGTAGAAAATAACCAGAAATGCATTTAAAGTGAAAATTGCCGATATTTAGTTTTTTTGAGAAAGTTTTGAGTCTTTAGTTTCAATAAGCACTAAAAACATTTTCTTTGGTTTTCCAGCATATAAAATGTGGTCTGGTTCTGGAGCAGCAGCTCCCAGTTTCCTGGTTCGGCCCAGTTTAGCCCAGTTTGTCCCGGCCGTACAGCAGAACCTGCAGCAAGATGGCGGCATCCAGCAGGATCTGGACCGAACCGCACACCCAGAACTGGGCCGGGCTTTCGTTCATCACGAAGTATGCCGTCTTGAAGGCGTCGCCCGCCGTCCAGAGCAGAACCATCTTCACGCTGCGGAGAAACATCCACAGCATGTCAGTCATCCATCAAAGCTTCATTCGTACCGACGACGTTAACGTCACCAAATATCCACTGGTCACCAGAAATAAGCAAGAAATGAAGGATTTATGTGAATGAATCCTTAATATTGATGAAGCTTTGGCTCCACTGTCAGATTATCTCCATTGACATTTTTCTCATGTTATAACAGAGAAATTCATTGACATATTAACTGAATAAATCAACGTTGATTATTGATGAAAACAATGAAAAAAATCTTGCTTATGAGTTACTTTTGTCTTATTTCAAGGGTGAAAAGATATTTACTCCATAAACTAGACCAAAAAAGATGTTGTTTTTAAAGTTTGTACAGAATATTAAGACATTTTAGACATCGCGTTCGATGAAACTGTGAGGTTTTTAGTTTTGATGCCACCTTGTTGCAGATTTCTCCATTCATAGAGGGATTATATACCTGCAGGAGGAGACGAACCGGCTCTGCTTGATCCAAACTGACCCTTTGTTGTGAACAGCTGACCTGCAGCGAGGGACAGACAAGCTGAGGCCGCCGTGTGAACGTTGGCCCAGCAGGCTTCCCGTCCACTGGGGGAATCGGCAGAGAGCTGCTCCTCTCTGACCTTCATCCTGATGAAACCGCTGCTCTCCCTTCATGCTAAAGTTTTGCTCAGGAGACAGGAATCCGGATCATCAACGGGTCAGGAGGAAGCTCCACTTTAAGGTCATTAATGCCGACAGAAAGCTGGTTCTACAGCGCCGTGACGCTCCGTTCAGACCCAACACCTGGACCGTCTCACTGACCAATCAGAGACCAGAGAACTCAGGTGATCCTTCATGTTCTCACTGAAGCAGAAAGAGCAACAACACAGCCAATCAGAGAGCTCCGCTCAGCCTGGCGGGATCTGGATCGATTAGTTTGGTCTGCGGAAACCCGAACCCGAACCTGAACTGAACCTGAACTGAATCTGAACCCGAACCTGAACTGAACCCGAACCTGAACTGAACCTGAACTGAACTGAACCGAACCTGAACTGAACCTGAACTGAACTGAACCCGAACCTGAACTGAACCTGAACTGAATCTGAACCCGAACCTGAACTGAACCTGAACTGAATCTGAACCCGAACTGAACTGAACCCGAACCTGAACTGAACCTGAACTGAACCCGAACCTGAACTGAACCTGAACTGAATCTGAACCCGAACCTGAACTGAACCTGAACTGAACCCGAACCTGAACTGAACCTGAACTGAACCCGAACCTGAACTGAACCCGAACCTGAACTGAACCTGAACTGAATCTGAACCCGAACTGAACTGAACCCGAACCTGAACTGAACCTGAACTGAACTGAACCTGAACTGAATCTGAACCCGAACCTGAACTGAACCTGAACTGAACCCGAACCTGAACTGAACCTGAACTGAACCGAACCTGAACTGAACCTGAACTGAACCCGAACCTGAACTGAACCCGAACCTGAACTGAACCTGAACTGAATCTGAACCCGAACTGAACCCGAACCTGAACTGAACCTGAACTGAATCTGAACCCGAACCTGAACTGAACCCGAACCTGAACTGAATCTGAACCCGAACCTGAACTGAACCTGAACTGAATCTGAACCCGAACCTGAACTGAATCTGAACCCGAACCTGAACTGAACCTGAACCTGAACTGAACCCGAACTGAACCCGAACCTGAACTGAACCCGAACCTGAACTGAACCTGAACTGAATCTGAACCTGAACCTGAACTGAACCCGAACCTGAACTGAACCCAAACCTGAACCCGAACCTGAACTGAACCTGAACCGAACCGATCCCTGTGGCTGATTTCTAAACAGGAAATCAGTGGAGCGAAAGCCGGATGGCATCACAATCCGGCACCAGAACCTTGGAGATATCAAAGAAACACATTTACAGAAAATAGTACGACTTTCAAAACTTGTGTCAAAACGTGATTTCATAAATGTGTTTTTCTATTTGCCAATGTTTAATTTGGCTTAGTTTTCACTTTCATTCTTAAAAATGCCAAAATTTGCACATAACTTATATTTCTGTCTAATTTGATGGTTTTTAGAAATTAAATCAGAGATTAACATTTCAGCTGTTTTCTTAATAACAATTTTTTACTTTTACTTGCGTTAAATCATTGCAGTGCTGAGCTGACCGTTTGGTTCCTGCACTATTTTAAGTTGCATTTTGTGTTTTTTTTAAGTAATAACATTTGTAAGAAATTCTGACAGAACTTAAAAGATTAAGAAGTGATTGTGTTACAATTAAACTTATTTAATAAATCAAAGAAATGTTATAAATGCAAGAAGTTTAGTTCAGAAAGAACAGAAGTTATTGTTCTGATCCGCTCAGAACTGAACTGCTCAGATATTGTTTCATGTTTTGTATCTTTGCTACTGAAAGGATTGTTGCAGGAACATGATCTCTGTCAAATCAGACGTGAATGAAATCAGCCTGTGGAGTCAGAAAGAAGAAATGAATTTTAAGAGGACGAACTCCTCCGTCTGACAAGAAACTCTGATCCAGACGCCTTCTCTCAGGAAAGATGCCATCGTTCCTGTAAACTGGATGAATATTTAATGATCTGCTTGTGATTCAGATTAGAAATATCCTTTATTGTCCCACAGTTCAGGATTAAAACTGGATTAAACTCCTGATTTATTTTTCTCTTCAGCTGATCTGCTGTGACCATAAAAACTCCCAGGATCCCAAACCGTCATGGAGCTGAAGAGTCTGAATGGTAACCGGACCAATCAAACCGTTTGGGACGTTTAAAGTTACTAAAGGAAAACCGCAGAACAGCAGGAGCTTCAGAACCGCCCGACCCAAACACGCGTCAGAGCAGAGCGTGGAGCCAGGCGGCTCGGCACTGCTGGCGGATCGGCGCTGCAGCAGCTGGGCGCTGCAGCAGCAGGCGGCAGAGAGGAAAATCAAACCGCGGCTGGAGAAGCCGAGCTGCTCTTAACCCTCACGATGAATTATGCATGTTGATCGATCGCACGGCCAAAGTTCCCAAGCTGACAGCAGAGACGGATCCACAACACAGAGCCAGCAGAAAGGAGGCGAACATGGAGAACGCTGCAGGTTATTGAAATATGTTGGGCTGCATAATATGCAACAACATACTAAATACTTTATGAACCAATTCTTACTGAAACTTTAATATTATGGAAGACTGTTAACTAATGTAACTGAAAGAACCTAAATCATGAAACTTCAACCTGGTTATATAAAGTCATAATTTTGAGCAGAACCAGCAGAACTGATTGTGTTCATTAGAGAAAGTTCTGCATGTGGAAACGATGGAGGTTAATGAAGCAGCGTGTTAAGATTTCAGTTAATGACAGTTCAGTCTGACCTGTCTGAAATAAAAATGAATAACAGCTGCATGCAGCTCGAATTACTGGCTTTGTTCTTGAAAGAGCCTCAGAAATATTCTGCAAAAACAGAGATTTTATTATTATTCACAGGATTAATTAAGATGCAGCTCGGGCGGATTCACAGGCATGAAGTTAAATATAAAAATTACACAAACAGAAATACATGAGCTCAAAGGTTTAGTCAAACTTCTGCAGAGCTTCATGCATTTCAGTGTTTATGCAGAGAAACTCATCTCATATTAATTATTGCATTTATACAAACGTTTTTTCTGCACTGGCTGTTAAATATGTCATGTTAGTTCAGCTGTCAGATCATTTGGTTCAGAAAACACTGACAGTCTCCAGCTGAAGCAGCTGGGACTTGGCTCGGGTTCAAAGGTCACACATTACTTCCAGGTTAGCAGAGCGGCTGCATCCCAACGGGCCGACCCGGAAACATGGCAGCCGGGCCTCCAGGATGGCCTGAAGGGCGTGACCTTGACCTGAGACATAGCCAGACTGGACCGGACTGGACCAGACCGGACCGGGCCAGACCAGACTGGACCAGGCCAAACCGGACCGGACTGGACCAGGCCAAACCGGACCGGACCAGACTGGACCGGGCCAAACCGGACCGGACTGGACCAGACCGGGCCAGACCAGCCTGGACCAGGCCAAACCGGACCGGACTGGACCGGGCCAAACCGGACCGGACCAGACTGGACCGAACTGGACCAGACTGGACTGGACCAAACCGAACTAGACTGGACCAGGCCAAACCGGACCGGACTGGACCGGGCCAAACCGGACCAGACTGGACCAGATCAGCTCGGGCTGAACTGGACCGAACCAGACCGTTGAACCGGACTGGATCTGGCCGAACCGGCTGGCTGTGAGGCCAGCAGGACCGGTTCTGGTCCGACTTGTCAGAGAGGAAACGCAGGCGCAGCGTTTCCATTTGTCAGCTTGCGTTAGCATCAGAGCGGCGGCCATGTTGCTAACCTTGGCCATGATCTCAACCATGTGTCAATAAAAACATCAAGTATTTGCTTTATTATCAGCCCTGGTTTTTTTCATGTCTTTGTTTTATTCTCTATTCCTCATTTATTTGTTTGTCGTAAAAACAAATTAATCCACTTCAAAATAAAAGCATGTATATAAATGTATTACTGCTTTGAAAATGAATTTTTAATCATAAATAGCCAAAACTTTATTCAACTGGGTTTAAAGAACAGCTGAGTAAATCAGAAATTATCCATCAAAACTAACTGAAGCTTCCTGTGTTGGATCCTGCCATGAATCCCTCATTAACTCACAAACTGGAGTTTTTAAACATCTGTACTGTAAGCTTTTACCCCTCGCTCTGGGGCAGTAAAGCACCTGTGTGGGGTTTCTGTGGAGTCATTAAAGCCCGGAGAATTAACAAGCTGTACTTTAGTAACCGTCAAATCCCTCTGAGGTTTCATGTCCAACTTCATGCAGCTCAACAGTTTCTGATTGTGTGTTTATTTCCCTCATAGTTTTAATTAAAGCAGCTGTACGCTTTATTGGACTCTAAATCTTTATGTTAATGAGTTCAGTGTTTGGGAACGCCACTGTAGCTGATTAATGCTGCATGGAAGCAGAAGAATAAATAAACATTTCCACAGCAGTGAGTTAACGTCACACTGAGAGGCGTTTATAGACGTCGTCCAGGTGCTGCAGGTGTCATCCTTTTCACAGCCACGTCCTTCTGTCTCACCTCTGCTGCTGCAGCTTCGCATCACCTCTCTGCTCCCGCCTGATTTCCCCTGAGTGACTGAATCTAAGAGCTCTTACAAGAGAAGTCAATAGCAGCGCGGCGTTGGTAATCACACTGTGTGTAATTGGACATGGCTGGCTTTATCTGAGCATACAGGTTCCCAGGGAAGGTGAGCATTTTCTCACCACATATTGCATCAGTCACTGTGAAAACTAGCAGCACTGCAATCAAACAAGTTCATTTTTATAAAAAGGAAAAGTCTCTGATGTTGAAAACATTCAGGTTAAACATTGCAGCCTATCAGAGGAGGTTATTATGTTTTTTAATCAAATTTGCATCAGTCCATTTGATCTCCAGGAACATTTGTGTCTTCTTTGATTAATGTTGGAGTAAATGTGAGGAAAAGTGAGAGATGATGTTCTGCAGCTCGTCGTCCGTCACGCCGAGAGGCTGATAAAGTGTTATTACGCGTTTAATCTTCAGTCATCAGAACAGCTGCACACCCTGAGGACATTTTCAGTTTGTTAAATTACTGAGAGAGCAGAGAGTCAGCCTGGAAGCAACGCTTCGCTTGGTTCCTCGGTGAAAAATGTGAGCAGGAATTTAATTCAGAGGAAACATGAGGGGACCTGAACCTGACCTGAGGAGATAAAAGGCAGACAGCATGTAAACATGGCGTCTTTCTGTTTTATAGAATTTGATTCATCACATTTATAAAGGTTGATGGAAAAGCTCAGAATTAGAAATAATTTGCTCAACTTTGCAAAAATTTTCCATTAGTTAGTGTTGTTGAACACAGAGCAATAAACTTCACTTGGCTCGTTAATTTTCCTCTCGTCTCCCGGATCCAGGGACTCGGCATGCACAGTGGAAATCACTGAGAAAAACCATTCAAACTTCAGCCATATCTAGAGTTTTATCCAGAGAATTCAATGCATACAGGATGTTATATCAGCATTACACCCAGATTATCAACACATAACAAAACATAGAATTACCTGCAACGAGTTGAAAGGAAAAACAAAAATGCATTCTTGGGAATTGCTCTCACGCTGCAAACAAAGCAAACAAAGCAGAGGCGGTCTGTCTGCAGACCCCCTCAGTCTGCAGACCCCCTTCTGTCTGCAGACCCCCTCAGTCTGCAGACCCCCTTCTGTCTGCAGACCCCCTCTGCCTGCAGACCCCCTCTGTCTGCAGACCCCCCTCTGTTTGCAGACCCCCTCTGTCTGCAGACCCCCTCAGTCTGCAGACCCCCCTCTGTTTGCAGACCCCCTCTGTCTGCAGACCCCCTTAGTCTGCAGACCCCCTCTGTCTGCAGACCCTCCTTAATGATTTATGTAAGTTCAGAGAGTCAGCAGTTGTTTTAGTTTGGATCTTTATCTAAGTCTACCTAATGTAGAATGTACTCAGAATATTCATGCTACATCTAATATTTCATATACACAAAGGTTAACCGTTTAGAAAGCTATGCTAACCAAACTTACACTCCCAACAGTGTATAACTTAAAAGTAGGCAAAAATGCTAATGTTAGCCCACATGCTGCTAGCGGCATGTGGGCTAACATTAGCATGTTATCTTCCTGCATTCAGTGCTAAACATGATAAATGGCTAATGGCTAATAAATAAAAGAGGATAGCTTCTTTTAGGGAAAAGGCTGCTGCTAATGTTTGTGCTAATGCTAATGTTAATGCATTGCCTTCTGATTTTTACTTTTGCAAAAGTACTAATCTAATTTATATTTTGTGGCACATTGTTACCAGAAAATGTGCTCATCTCTTAGCAACAAGTATTGTTATTGTTCAAAAACATAAGATTTCTTCTGCTCTTTTGAAATACAATATGATATTTAACAAGAGTTGTGCAGTGGGTGAATTCTGCAGAAAATGTTTTGGGTTTTTTTGTCATTGGTTTTCAATATATTATAAAACAGACATTCAACACAAATGTGAAAATCTGATTTATACTTTGTGGCTCTTTGTTACCAGAAAAAAAACTCATCTAATAGCAACAAATGACACTAGAAAATTTATGAAGAAATTTAAACGGGACTGCTAAAGTTACGTTGCCATGGTAACTCCAATTGCCATTAAAAATAAAAGCTCCCTTCCTGGATCGAGCCGACCGTTCTGGTTCCTGTAGTGAACCGTTGTGGTTCCTACAGTGAACCGTTCTGGTTCCTGTAGTGAACCGTTTTGGTTCCTGTAGTGAACCGTTTTGGTTCCTGTAGTGAACCGTTCTGGTTCCTGTAGTGAACCGTTGTGGTTCCTGTAGTGAACTGTTTTGGTTCCTGTAGTGAACCGTTGAGGTTCCTGTAGTGAACCCGTTCTGGTTCCTGTAGTGAACCGTTCTGGTTCCTGTAGTGAACCGTTCTGGTTCCTGTAGTGAACCGTTTTGGTTCCTGTAGTGAACTGTTTTGGTTCCTGTAGTGAACCGTTCTGGTTCCTGTAGTGAACCGTTGTGGTTCCTGTAGTGAACTGTTCTGGTTCCTGTAGTGAACTGATCTGGTTCCTGTAGTGAACCGTTCTGGTTCCTGTAGTGAACCGTTGTGGTTCCTGTAGTGAACCGTTCTGGTTCCTGTAGTGAACCGTTCTGGTTCCTGTAGTGAACTGATCTGGTTCCTGTAGTGAACCGTTCTGGTTCCTGTAGTGAACCGTTGTGGTTCCTGTATTGAACCGTTCTGGTTCCTGTAGTGAACCGTTGTGGTTCCTGTAGTGAACCGTTGTGGTTCCTGTAGTGAACCGTTCTGGTTCCTGTAGTGAACTGTTCTGGTTCCTGTAGTGAACCGTTTTGGTACCTGTAGTGAACCGTTCTGGTACCTGTAGTGAACTGATCTGGTTCCTGTAGTGAACCGTTCTGGTACCTGTAGTGAACCGTTCTGGTTCCTGTAGTGAACCGTTGTGGTTCCTGTAGTGAACCGTTCTGGTACCTGTAGTGAACCGTTCTGGTTCCTGTAGTGAACCGTTCTGGTTCCTGTAGTGAACCGTTTTGGTTCCTGTAGTGAACCGTTTTGGTTCCTGTAGTGAACCGTTCTGGTTCCTGTAGTGAACCGTTGTGGTTCCTGTAGTGAACCGTTCTGGTTCCTGTAGTGAACCGATCTGGTTCCTGTAGTGAACCGTTCTGGTTCCTGTATTGAACCGTTCTGGTTCCTGTAGTGAACCGTTCTGGTTCCTGTAGTGAACCGTTGTGGTTCCTGTAGTGAACTGTTCTGGTACCTGTAGTGAACTGATCTGGTTCCTGTAGTGAACCGTTCTGGTACCTGTAGTGAACCGTTCTGGTTCCTGTAGTGAACCGTTGTGGTTCCTGTATTGAACCGTTCTGGTTCCTGTAGTGAACCGTTGTGGTTCCTGTAGTGAACCGTTTGTGGTTCCTGTAGTGAACCGTTCTGGTTCCTGTAGTGAACTGTTCTGGTTCCTGTAGTGAACCGTTTTGGTACCTGTAGTGAACCGTTCTGGTACCTGTAGTGAACTGATCTGGTTCCTGTAGTGAACCGTTCTGGTTCCTGTAGTGAACCGTTCTGGTTCCTGTAGTGAACCGTTGTGGTTCCTGTAGTGAACCGTTCTGGTACCTGTAGTGAACCGTTGTGGTTCCTGTAGTGAACCGTTGTGGTTCCTGTAGTGAACCGTTTTGGTTCCTGTAGTGAACCGTTTTGGTTCCTACAGTGAACCGTTGTGGTTCCTGTAGTGAACCGTTCTGGTTCCTGTAGTGAACCGTTGTGGTTCCTGTAGTGAACCGTTGTGGTTCCTGTAGTGAACCGTTGTGGTTCCTGTAGTGAACCGTTCTGGTACCTGTAGTGAACCGTTGTGGTTCCTGTAGTGAACCGTTGTGGTTCCTGTAGTGAACCGTTCTGGTACCTGTAGTGAACCGTTGTGGTTCCTGTAGTGAACCGCTCTGGTTCCTGTAGTGAACCGTTTTGGTTCCTGTAGTGAACCGTTTTGGTTCCTACAGTGAACCGTTGTGGTTCCTACAGTGAACCGTTGTGGTTCCTGTAGTGAACCGTTCTGATTCCTGTAGTGAACCGTTCTGGTACCTGTAGTGAACTGTTCTGGTTCCTGTAGTGAACTGATCTGGTTCCTGTAGTGAACCGTTCTGGTTCCTGTATTGAACCGTTCTGGTTCCTGTAGTGAACCGTTGTGGTACCTGTAGTGAACCGTTCTGGTTCCTGTAGTGAACCGTTCTGGTTCCTGTAGTGAACCGTTCTGGTACCAGTAGTGAACCGTTCTGGTTCCTGTAGTGAACCGTTGTGGTTCCTGTAGTGAACCGTTGTGGTTCCTGTAGTGAACCGTTGTGGTTCCTGTAGTGAACCGTTCTGGTACCTGTAGTGAACCGTTCTGGTTCCTGTAGTGAACCGTTGTGGTTCCTGTAGTGAACCGTTGTGGTACCTGTAGTGAAACCGTTCTGGTACCTGTAGTGAACCGTTCTGGTACCTGTAGTGAACTGTTCTGGTTCCTGTAGTGAACCGTTCTGGTTCCTACAGTGAATCGTTCTGGTTCCTACAGTGAATCGTTCTGGTTCCTGTAGTGAACCGTTGTGGTTCCTGTAGTGAACCGTTGTGGTTCCTGTAGTGAACCGTTGTTTCCTGTAGTGAACCGTTGTGGTTCCTGTAGTGAACCGTTGTGGTTCCTGTAGTGAACCGTTCTGGTTCCTGTAGTGAACTGTTCTGGTTCCTGTAGTGAACCGTTCTGGTACCTGTAGTGAACCGTTTTGGTTCCTGTAGTGAACCGTTTTGGTTCCTGTAGTGAACCGTTGAGGTTCCTGTAGTGAACCGTTCTGGTACCTGTAGTGAACCGTTGAGGTTCCTGTAGTGAACCGTTCTGGTTCCTGTAGTGAACCGTTTTGGTTCCTGTAGTGAACCGTTTTGGTTCCTGTAGTGAACCGTTTTGATTCCTACAGTGAACCGTTGTGGTTCCTACAGTGAACCGTTGTGGTTCCTACAGTGAACCGTTGTGGTTCCTACAGTGAACCGTTGTGGTTCCTGTAGTGAACCGTTCTGATTCCTGTAGTGAACCGTTCTGGTACCTGTAGTGAACTGTTCTGGTTCCTGTAGTGAACTGATCTGGTACCTGTAGTGAACCGTTGTGGTTCCTGTAGTGAACCGCTCTGGTTCCTGTAGTGAACCGTTTTGGTTCCTGTAGTGAACCGTTTTGGTTCCTACAGTGAACCGTTGTGGTTCCTACAGTGAACCGTTGTGGTTCCTACAGTGAACCGTTGTGGTTCCTGTAGTGAACCGTTCTGATTCCTGTAGTGAACCGTTCTGGTACCTGTAGTGAACTGTTCTGGTTCCTGTAGTGAACTGATCTGGTTCCTGTAGTGAACCGTTCTGGTTCCTGTATTGAACCGTTCTGGTTCCTGTAGTGAACCGTTGTGGTACCTGTAGTGAACCGTTCTGGTTCCTGTAGTGAACCGTTGTGGTTCCTGTAGTGAACCGTTGTGGTTCCTGTAGTGAACCGTTGTGGTTCCTGTAGTGAACGGTTCTGGTACCAGTAAAACCGTTGTGGTTCCTGTAGTGAACCGTTGTGGTTCCTGTAGTGAACCGTTGTGGTTCCTGTAGTGAACCGTTGTGGTTCCTGTAGTGAACCGTTCTGGTACCTGTAGTGAACCGTTCTGGTACCTGTAGTGAACCGTTCTGGTTCCTGTAGTGAACCGTTGTGGTTCCTGTAGTGAACCGTTGTGGTACCTGTAGTGAACCGTTCTGGTACCTGTAGTGAACTGTTCTGGTTCCTGTAGTGAACCGTTCTGGTTCCTACAGTGAATCGTTCTGGTTCCTACAGTGAATCGTTCTGGTTCCTGTAGTGAACCGTTGTGGTTCCTGTAGTGAACCGTTGTGGTTCCTGTAGTGAACCGTTGTGGTTCCTGTAGTGAACCGTTGTGGTTCCTGTAGTGAACCGTTTTGGTTCCTGTAGTGAACTGTTCTGGTTCCTGTAGTGAACCGTTCTGGTACCTAGTGAACCGTTTTGGTTCCTGTAGTGAACCGTTTTGGTTCCTGTAGTGAACCGTTGAGGTTCCTGTAGTGAACCGTTCTGGTACCTGTAGTGAACCGTTGAGGTTCCTGTAGTGAACCGTTCTGGTTCCTGTAGTGAACTTTTTGGTTCCTGTAGTGAACCGTTTTGGTTCCTGTAGTGAACCGTTTTGGTTCCTACAGTGAACCGTTGTGGTTCCTACAGTGAAACCGTTGTGGTTCCTGTAGTGAACCGTTCTGATTCCTGTAGTGAACCGTTCTGGTACCTGTAGTGAACTGTTCTGGTTCCTGTAGTGAACTGTTCTGGTTCCTGTATTGAACCGTTCTGGTTCCTGTAGTGAACCGTTCTGGTTCCTGTAGTGAACCGTTGTGTTCCTGTAGTGAACCATTGTGGTTCCTGTAGTGAACCGTTCTGGTAACTGTAGTGAACCGTTCTGGTACCTGTAGTGAACCGTTCTGGTTCCTGTAGTGAACCGTTGTGGTTCCTGTAGTGAACCGTTGTGGTACCTGTAGTGAACCGTTCTGGTACCTGTAGTGAACCGTTCTGGTTCCTGTAGTGAACCGTTCTGGTTCCTGTAGTGAACCGTTGTGGTTCCTGTAGTGAACCGTTGTGTGGTTCCTGTAGTGAACCGTTGTGGTTCCTGTAGTGAACCGTTGTGGTTCCTGTAGTGAACCGTTCTGGTTCCTGTAGTGAACCGTTGTGGTTCCTGTAGTGAACCGTTGTGGTTCCTGTAGTGAACCGTTCTGGTTCCTGTAGTGAACCGTTCTGGTTCCTGTAGTGAACCGTTGTGGTTCCTGTAGTGAACCGTTCTGGTTCCTGTAGTGAACCGTTCTGGTTCCTGTAGTGAACCGTTGTGGTTCCTGTAGTGAACCGTTGTGGTTCCTGTAGTGAACCGTTGTGGTTCCTGTAGTGAACCGTTGTGGTTCCTGTAGTGAACCGTTCTGGTTCCTGTAGTGAACCGTTCTGGTTCCTGTAGTGAACCGTTCTGGTACCTGTAGTGAACCGTTTTGGTTCCTGTAGTGAACCGTTTTGGTTCCTGTAGTGAACCGTTGAGGTTCCTGTAGTGAACCGTTCTGGTTCCTGTAGTGAACCGTTTTGGTTCCTGTAGTGAACCGTTCTGGTACCTGTAGTGAACCGTTCTGGTTCCTGTAGTGAACCGTTCTGGTACCTGTAGTGAACCGTTTTGGTTCCTGTAGTGAACCGTTGTGGTTCCTGTAGTGAACCGTTTTGGTTCCTGTAGTGAACCGTTTTGGTTCCTACAGTGAACCGTTCTGGTTCCTGTAGTGAACCGTTGAGGTTCCTGTAGTGAACCCGTTCTGGTTCCTGTAGTGAACCGTTTTGGTTCCTGCAGTGAACCGTTGAGGTTCCTGTAGTGAACCCGTTCTGGTTCCTGTAGTGAACCGTTTTGGTTCCTGCAGTGAACCGTTCTGGTTCCTGTAGTGAACCGTTCTGGTTCCTGTAGTGAACCGTTGAGGTTCCTGTAGTGAACCGTTCTGGTTCCTGTAGTGAACCGTTCTGGTTCCTGTAGTGAACCGTTGAGGTTCCTGTAGTGAACCCGTTCTGGTTCCTGTAGTGAACCGTTTTGGTTCCTGCAGTGAACCGTTCTGGTTCCTGTAGTGAACCGTTCTGGTTCCTGTAGTGAACCGTTGAGGTTCCTGTAGTGAACCGTTCTGGTTCCTGTAGTGAACCGTTTTGGTTCCTGTAGTGAACCGTTCTGGTTCCTGTAGTGAACCGTTGGTACCTGTAGTGAATCGTTGTGGTTCCTGTAGTGAACCGTTCTGGTTCCTGTAGTGAACCGTTCTGGTTCCTGTAGTGAACCGTTGTGGTTCCTGTAGTGAACCGTTCTGGTTCCTGTAGTGAACCGTTCTGGTTCCTGTAGTGAACCGTTCTGGTTCCTGTAGTGAACCGTTCTGGTTCCTGTAGTGAACCGTTGAGGTTCCTGTAGTGAACCGTTCTGGTTCCTGTAGTGAACCGTTTTGGTTCCTGTAGTGAACCGTTCTGGTTCCTGTAGTGAACCGTTCTGGTACCTGTAGTGAACCGTTTTGGTTCCTGTAGTGAACCGTTCTGGTTCCTGTAGTGAACCGTTCTGGTACCTGTAGTGAACCGTTCTGGTACCTGTAGTGAACCGTTTTGGTTCCTGTAGTGAACCGTTCTGGTACCTGTAGTGAACCGTTCTGGTACCTGTAGTGAACCGTTTTGGTTCCTGTAGTGAACCGTTTTGGTTCCTGTAGTGAACCGTTCTGGTACCTGTAGTGAACCGTTGTGGTACCTGTAGTGAACCGCCGCAGCGGTTCAAGACGCATTAACGGTGTGGGAAGAAAAATGGAAAAATAGATAACTACAGTAATGTTCTATCGACGGTAATAGGTGCCTTACATGCAGTTATTGCAGCACCAATAAAGCACATGGATTTTACATGAGACATATTTTAATTATTTGAAAGTAACATCAGCTAAGAACTTTAAATTTACAGAAAATAACTGATATCTTCATTTCCCCAACAGCAAAAAAGATTAACCTATTATTTATGTAACTATAAAATAATATCTTTTATGTGTAATATCATTTAGCTTGTATTATTTCATATTATTAAATGTATATTTGTATCATGTGGTCTTGAGGTTTGATTATAAAACAGAAATGTGAAAATATTTTCTTCACGTTTCCATTTAAAACATGAACTTTTATTTTAACCACAGCTGAATTTCCGCTCCCAAACAACCACTGCATCAGTTTGAGCTGCATAACCAGGAAATAATAGAGACAATCAGCAGGAGGTTCTGTCCCATTAGGAACCAAATGAAGCCCAGAGCAGAACCGGAGAACCGAGCCGGCAGAACCGCAACCAGAGAGGAGGAAGTTAAATGACTGAATCAAATCAAAGTAGCTTCAAATGTTGCATTGATCGCATTGTGTTTTTAGTCCTAATAATAATAATTTATTGTTTCAGTCGTGACAATCTGACGCAGCAAACATTAAAATATCAAACAGGTTATGTATTTCAAAAAGGGAACAGGAATATCACACAGATTCATTTCTGTTTGACTTCCAGCTAAAAAATCCCAAAACTCGATTCATTGGAACATTAGAGATAATAAGCAGAGTGCTGCAAAAAGGCACATTACAGGAAGGTTGAGTGGAAGGAAAAACTGTGGTAGAAAAAGTAAACAAGCTACAAAAAGGTACAAGTGAATAAGCTGATAGTGTTGAATCCAGAACAGATTGTTCCAGAACCAGGAACTACATCAGGCCCGTCTCAGGAAGCTCCGAGGTCAGAAGTTCTCTTCTTTATGAAAATACGTTTCTAGAAAATCCACCAGAACCAAGAATTATCTAGACTTCCAAAACCTCAGCAGAACCTCAGGAGAACCTCAGGAGAACCTCAGGAGCCCAGACGTTCATTTCTGCATTAAAATACTTTTTGTTGTTGGCTTATTTTGTCATTTTCAAGGTTTTTGAGAAATACATTTTAGTTTTGTGGTTCACTGTGAATCAGTGAACAGAAATGAATTACTTTGTGCGTAGTGATAAAACCTGCTGCTGCGGCCGTGCGCCGCAGTGAGTCGGGCGGAGCCATACCTCATTCCCCTGGTGGAGCGGTTCTGCAGGTTCTGCAGCAGCTGCGGCACGGCGAGCATCGCCTCAAACATCACGGCCAGGGAGCCCAGCGCCTCCACAAACACGGCGGAGTCCAGCAGCAGCAGCGTGAGCGCAGCGCACAGCGCCGCCAAGCCGCTGCAGAATAGCAGGTAATCCTCAAACGCACTCCACTTCCAGAAGTAACGAACGTCCAGATCTGGAGAGGGGAGAAAAAATATACAGTTCAGGCAAAACCTCTCATTTTAGTCCACAAAATTAGTAACATTTCAATTCAAAGCCACTTTTTGCTGCTAAATTATTGAATAAATATCTATAGGAGCTCAAAATAAAGGATATTTATAATTTTTAATCTGTTCTTGATCAGACTGGAACAAAGTGTTTTTCTATCCAGTCAACTTATGGAGCTTCAGAAATGCTGGCATTAGCATTAGCTGCTACATGTTTAGCATTGAGAAGCTAGCATAGCTTCACTGACAGGCGAACCCTTTTAGCACTTTTTCCTATTGCATCATTTAGAAGCAGAAATTGAGCCCAGTTGGAGCAGAGAAGCTCCCGTTAGCAGATGAAGCTCCCGTTAGCGGATGAAGCTCCCGTTAGCGGATGAAGCTCCCGTTAGCGGATGAAGCTCCCGTTAGCGGATGAAGCTCCCGTTAGCGGATGAAGCTCCCGTTAGCGGATGAAGCTCCCGTTAGCGGATGAAGCTCCCGTTAGCGGATGAAGCTCCCGTTAGCGGGTGAAGCTCCCGTTAGCAGATGAAGCTCCCGTTAGCGGGTGAAGCTCCCGTTAGCGGATGAAGCTCCCGTTAGCGGATGAAGCTCCCGTTAGCGGATGAAGCAGTGTGTCTGATTTACAGGTGTATTAGAAACAAAATATAAAGGATCCAGTGGATGTAAAAAAATTAATTAATTGCATTATTCTGAATGCCATAAAACCATGTAAATTGGCAAACTGAACCCCTTTTTTAATCCACACATTAAAACCTGTAAACAAACCTTCATGTTCTTAAAATATAAATAGTTTAAATGCATTTAAGAGTGAAAAGCTTCTCTTCAGCAGCTTTCTGGCCTCAGGACGGTCCAGGCAGTAAATTTATTCCTCTTCCTTCCACATCAACATTTCTCTGATCCATCAGCCGTTTCATCAACGGAGCAACGAAGTCTGAACATGTGAGCTGACAGCAGCTAACAGGGCTGATGGCTAAATAAGAGCTCATTAGTTAGCGAGGCGGCTGAAGCATGACGGTAAAAGCTGCAGAGCAGCGGCCCGCTCCACATGCAGCCGCTGCCTCAACAGAATGACCGTTTGGTCACAAGTTTGTTGTTTATGCAGAAATGTTGATATTTCTATCTGGTTTTTATCTGCGTGTATACTGAACATTTCTCTGACTTGGTGAGGAAATTATGGACATTTCATGATTTTTCACAAAACCTGTCAGATTAGTGCTGGGAGAAACGGCTGAAAAACCTGCCAGAATATGAGAGTTGCATGTCAGCTGATAGATAATTATTAACTAGTGAAATATTTCCAAAATGTTGACAACTTTTTCAGTTTTATCCCTTTTCCTCTCAAGCTGTTCTCACTTTTCACTCAACGCCATTTTTTTGTTTGCTTTAAGCAGCTTTAAGGCACAATGGAGAAAACTGAAACTGCTGCTGCGCCAATGAAATTACATATGCCATTATTATCATTTTAAAAATACATTGACTGGGGTTTATGTTTGACGCTGCGCTCAAAATGATGGACATCTGAAATGTTCAGCGCAGCCTGTGCTTCATGTTAGCAAAGCTAATGGTTAGCCAATGGTTAGCCAACGGTTAGCTAACGGTTAACTAGCGCAGGTCGGTGTTCTGTGACTAACAAACCAGAAACATTTTATTTCTGATTCATCAATAAAGATCTCACAACTTCAATGTTTCAACATGATTTTCACTCAGAAACAGATGCACACACACACACACACGCACACACACACACTTTACTGACTGTAGACTCTTTACTGCCCTGTCCTCTCTGATGGCTCTTGACTTGAAACTCTAATCAGAGCTGTCCGTGAAGCCAGCAGTGTGTGTGTGTGTGTGCCTTTCATTCCCCAGGCAGATAAAAAGTGGTTGCTCTGTGCAGCTTTGAGGTGAAGTGGTGAAGTATGAACTGCTGACAGCAGCAGCTGCAGAGACAGAAGCCGTTTCAAACCCGAGCACAAAACTTTCTGAGTCACATTTTCATCTGTCAGTTCAGTCTCAGCCCACTCTGCCCTACCTTTATAAAGCTGATCAGCACACACACACACACACACACACACACACACACACACACACACACACACACACACACACACACACACACACACACACACACACACACACACACACACACACACACACACACACACACACTCCTCTTGCTCCACTTCAGTCCAGCTGATCTGCGCTCCCTCTCGCCGCCTCGCATGTTTACCTGCATAATTCAGTCGCTGGAGGACAATAATGGAGGAGAAAGCTTTGCATCATTCATGTAAAGTATCACTGCTGAAACTTCCTGCCTCCGCATCAACCACTTCCCGTCTATCCAATCCGTCATTCTCAGGTTGTTCTCCAGCAGAATCCGTCTGAGGTGCGCTATTACCCAGACGGCAGCGCGGCGGTTTGCATGGACCTCATTTAAAATCAAACAATTCAATTACCAAACAGCCTGGAGGAATTCAATACCTGCACACAAAGTTAGTTCAGCGAGTCGCTGAGCTGGGGAAACTTAATGGGACTGTGGAGCTGAAATGGCTTCTGCATTTGGGAAGTGGAAACGTCTAGACCTGAAGTCAGCAGTGTGAGGCCTAACAAGCCGCAGGAATGAAAGATGAGACGACTAGAAATGGAGGGAGGGAGAGAGAGCTACTCATCAGGGCGAGCGACGCGGAGTGAAGGACACCGGCGGAGAGCATGGCGAGCCGAGATCTGCTGACTCAACCGTGGCTTTGTGAAGGAAACGCCTCAGCTCCGTCTCAGGATGTGTGAAAGTTGCTTTTTGTGGTCTGTCCACTTGGTGATCACACCTGGATGAAGCAGCAGGCCTTTAGCAGCAGCTCACAGCTGGCAGCGCGTTCAGCTTTGGTTCTGAACGGATCCAGAGACTGGATCCGTCTCTTTACCACAACTTTACCAAACATCCAGAAACTGGCCGCCTAATTCTGACCCTGAGCCAGAGCTGCTGGGCAGGAGGAACATTTCCTCTGTTCTTTCTGAATATCGTCATTCTGCCATTAATTTAAAATAAATCTGGAACTCCAGGCCTCCCAGTGGCCTGAACTGGTTTATACTGGGCCGACTGCAGAAACAACAATCTTCTCTCCTCTGAAACCTCTCAGTTTAGTTGAACAAAAACTCGTTCTGTTTTGTTTGCCAGTAAGATAATAAATACTGAAGCAGGATCTCATTAAAGTGGTGAAGTTTCCCATTAAATCCCAAATGTTCCCATTTAATCAGAAAAGGTCGAAACAGTAAAATGGAAACAAGTTGCTGGATGTTTGGAGTGAGAAGATGGAAGTTCAGCCATCATAAAACACTTAAACTTTCTCTATTAACTGAGTTTTATCTCATTATAAGAAGAAAGTTTCTCACATTAACAATCTGCTGCTGCTTTATTTATTTTCCCTCTGGCACTTAAACGCCTCATTCTGCAAACTAGATCTCTCTTTAGAAAGTAAAAGACAAATCTCATGCGTTTCATATCTACCGCCGTTCAAATAATCTCCTGTTACTCTTCTAATTATATTTCATTCCTTCACGACTTATTATGTTCAAGTTAATAAAGGACAGATAATGGGCTGTCTGGCTGATATGAATGTTTTAAATCTGAGTCACATTTAAAGAAAAAGTTAATGGCAGGACAATTAAAACATGTTCACTGAATGACACATAAGAGGATTAAAAATGACATTTCTGTTCATCATCTGAAGAAAACGAGTTAAAATGTACAAAAGACCCAAAACCACCAATAAAAACACGTTTCTGTTCAGATCATTCTAGAGTTTAAACTGCAGAGTTTGGACTGGTCTTCATCTTGTCATAAATTAACAGAGAAACTGCAGAGCGGCTCTGAAATCACAGGCTCTTTGCAGCCTCATGCATTCACACTGAGGAAACCTGCAGGTTCATGGACTTACTGCTTCCTGTTCTGCAGACGTTAGTGGAGCTGAACGTCCGACTTACGCATCCAAAAGTCTGATGGAAATGTGGCTCTACTTCAGCTCCAGCCAAACAGGAAAGGTTTGACCTTGGTGTTTATTTCCTTTAGAGACGTGAAGGTCCAGTGAAACATATCCCTCATATTTCAGCCTAAAATTGCATCAAATTTATTTGCAGTAAGAATAAGTGGAGTAAACTTTAACGTTAAAACATAACCAAAAACCGCAAAGTTCATCCGCAGATAATCTCCCATTTCTTTAAACCAGCAGCTGGTTGGTGTCATTTGTAATGAGATTTGACTCATTAAAATCAAATATCACTGGGCTTTTACCGGAAATATTTCAGAAATATTTATCGGATATTTTCTACTCAAAACGCTGCTTCTCTGGTTTTTACCCCATTTTGCTGAAGAATCATGAAAAAAGGTGATTTATACACCATTTTCAGAAAAAGTGCATAAATAACTAAAATGGAGTGACTGACCAACAACAGGATCTGAGCAGCAAAGTATCACAGCTGCTTCTGCCTAACTCCAACCCTAAGCCCTTACCCCTAACCCCTAACGCTAACCCCTAAGATGAATTTGCTCCAGATTTAATTCAAACATCATTCATGCTGAAAAAAACATCAGCTAAAGTCCGAATCCAGCCGCCTGCGGCGTTGAAGCGACCCAAAATCCGCTTTTATGGTGCATTCAGGTACAATTCGTACACTGCAACGTCTAAATATCTAAATAACTTTAAATATTTATTCTTAGAACATTTTAACTCAGTAATTAGTCAACTTTGAGGGTTTTCAATGGTTTCCATGTCGCTAAGTTTGTCTATCTAATCAAATAAAATCTGATTCTTTTCAGAAAGTTTTAAAATTTGTTGGCCATTTCTGACTAAATGACTAAAATTACAGACTTCAGTTTGTCTGAAAACGCTGATCTTAGCACCACCGTTCAGGCTGAATGTGATCGTTTCACCTCTGATATATAACTTGTACAATTTTGCAGTCATTTGTTAAAAAATGAAATCCCAGAGCAACTAATAAAGTCAGACAGTTATAAGCTTCATTACATCGAGGCAAGATGTTCCTGAAAAGAAGATAGAGGTGAACTGACTAAACGAAACTCAAGAATCACTCAAACAAAAGAAAAGCTGGAAATAACCAAAAGACTCCAATCATCCAAACTACATTTGAACCTAAACCGAAGAAACGCAGCTCAGCGCAGCTTCCCAGTCGCATGTCGTCCATGTTGGAGCAGCTGGACAGAAGAAACCTGATGATTTCCGCTGCTGCCAACAGGTATCGCTTATGTTCACTTTGCTAAATATGTTTACCCAAAGCTCGAGTAGTTTGGACAGAACCCGACCATTTTGTGTGCAATTAGTCACCAGAATAATTGATATAAATAACTGATAATCAGTAGAATAATGGTTCGCTGCAGCCTGACTCCTCCTTGTGCGGTTCTGGACATGAGAGCGGCTCACGGCTCTTTGTCTCTTTTTAAGCTCTGCTGACACGACTGCAAAAGATCGACATTGTTGAATCAGGTCATCCAGGTCAAACGCTTCGCCAGTGTCGGGTTTTCATAAAACAACGAGACAAACGGATCAATAAAAACCTTTTCATCATTAAACACCTCACTGCACGGCCAATATTTATGTCAAATCATTTATTAATCCTCTGCACTTTGAAGGAGTTGTTACGTATTTTAACGCAAATCACTTGGCCAGTGCAAGTGTGTTCAAGTAGTACAGTTATGTATAAATTACACAATAAACTTCATCTAATATGAAGCAGAAACAGTTGCTGATGGTGCTTTGATCTTCATTTTATTGAATCAGCTACTGATCAGCAGGAAGACAAAACGTTCCATCATCAGCTTCCACATTAACGCTGCTGCGTCAGCATCAGGGTCAGGCAGCGCCCCCTGGCTGCATCACCCCCCGGCTGGCAGCGCCCCCCGGCTGGCAGCGCCCCCCGGCTGCAGCGCCCCCCGGCTGCAGCGCCCCCCGGCTGCAGCGCCCCCCGGCTGCAGCGCCCCCTGGCTGCAGCGCCCCCTGGATGGCAGCGCCCCCTGGCTGCAGCGCCCCCCGGCTGCAGCGCCCCCTGGCTGCATCACCCCCCGGCTGCAGCGCCCCTGGCTGCATCACCCCCCGGCTGGCAGCGCCCCCCGGCTGCAGCCCCCCTGGCTGCAGCGCCCCCTGGCTGCATCACCCCCCGGCTGGCAGCGCCCCCTGGCTGCAGCGCCCCCCGGCTGGCAGCGCCCCCTGGCTGCAGCGCCCCCTGGCTGCAGCGCCCCCTGGCTGCAGCGCCCCCTGGCTGCAGCGCCCCCTGGCTGCAGCGCCCCCCGGCTGGTAGCGCCCAGGGCGGAGAGTCGCCTCTCCAATTAGTCCAGCAGCAGAGCCGTCCTCACTTCCTCTTTGAAAACGTTCTGACTTCCTGCTTCATGACAGGTTTCAGTTGTAACTTGAAATGTTAACATCTCAAACTTAAAGTCCGCGTTACAACTTAAGGCACTACAAAAAGTTTCTACCCACAGTAACATGGTGTGGTTTACTCCTCCCTCACTGATCTGATGAAACCTTCCAGTAGCTGATTCTCCTTTCTGTCAACTAGGCACAAGTTTCCTCCTTCCTAATGAGCGAGCCTGCGGTGTTTTAAAGCTTTCCTGCGTGGTTTTCCTCTCATCAGGCCTGATCAGAGCAGAACAGATGCAGGAGAGGAGAACGCTGAGGCCAAACTCATCTCTCTTCCACAGAGAGGAAATAATGAGCAGCAAACCTGCAGGATCGGCTGCTTCACTGTACCAACTCTACACCGCCAGCACCACTTATTACTGCTTTAAAACAACAATCAATAACTTTACATGTTTATTAGAAAGTTGCTTAATGGAAAATGTAAAACTGATAAATATTTTGCTGAAGATGAAAACGACAAAGGAAGTGATGTAATGAAATGAAGCCATTAAACTAAAAACACATTTTTATCTACAGCTGGCATGAAAAGTTTTATTAAAGCTGTTTCTATTAAACATTTCAAGTTGACCAATCTTTACCAAATAACGCTGACAGAAGGTTTGTCCAATCAGCTGCGGCGACGCGGAGCCGTCAGTCACCGACTGGCTGCATGTTCAAAAACAACAAACTAAAGTTCTGCTTTGGTCCCCAGGAACCAACCGGGCCTGCTGCAAGAAGCACTAAATAAAACCATCACATAACAGATTAAAACAGGCTCAATAATTTACATTTGCATGGTTTTTAGATGGTGAAAGTTGTTTTGGTCTCAACTGAACTGTTTCTCTACAGAAGCTTCAAAATTCATTCTGTTGTTTTGTTTATTGTGGATGATTGAAATGTCCTTCAGTTCCAGGGTTAAATGTTCATTTGAATGTGTTCCTGCATGACTTTCCCACTAACTTTAAACGGTTTTAATGGAGCGTCCCAGAGAGAGCGCCCCCTGTCTGCAGACAGCCTCCAACGTTTTCATGTTTTCTTTGGAGTTATTTAGCAAAGAATAATAAAAATACCCATAATTCCTCATGTCACCTGCAGAAACTAGACAGTGGAAGATAGTGTCAGTGTTATAAAGAGGACAATTTTTAAATTAAAACATCAACATTTCTGCATAAGACATCATAAACTTCTGACCAATCACAGCCCGGCTCTCAGCGCTCTGGAGACGGCTTCCACTGCCTGTATTAATGCATGATAAGGAACATTTGGTTTTAACTATTAAAATAAGCTTGTAAATTAATCATGTAAGTGATTTTATGGAGATGCTGAAGCCTCTGACCTCCACAAACACCGACGCTCCGCCGGATCTCTGAACATTTCATCATTTTGTGTCGCTGCGTTCCTAATGTCCCCCGGTTAGCTTCATCATGTAGCCACGTGTTATATAACAGATCAGCTCCTGAAATAACTCATTAAATGCAGAGTTTTGTTTTGTTCAGACCGAAAGGCCACCAGTCCTCCTGCGCCTTATCAAACACTGACTCATGAAAACAACCTTGCCCATTTCAAAGGTAATTAGAAAACTTAACTTTATATTAGAAAAGTGTTTTGCTTCTCTTCTGGGAGTCTGTGTGAACGCCAACAAGTGGAATGAATATCTGAACAAATACTCCCTGTGAGCCGTTGTTTTGCTGCTTTACCTTCCCGGCTTCATTTGACTTGCTAATGAAATGTTCAGCTATCAGGAGCTTTAATTAAAAACAGAGCCTTCAGTTTGCTGCTTGGTCTCTGAGTCGTCCGTCGCTCTGCTCATCCCGTTCCCTAAACCGGACCGGACCCGTCCGGACTGGCAGCTGTGGCGGTCCGATATGACGTCTGATCCTCGGTTCTTCCTCTCATTTAAACGCTGGATAATCTCTCGACCTTGTCGTTCTGCTCCTCACACGGCTGCAGCTAAAGAGTTTAAGATCCAACTAAAACTGAGCTTTTCTTTTGCCTTTGTTTACCTTCGATATCTGAGGTTTAGTAGACAGAAAAATAGCACTGAACTGACTTAAAGCATTCATTTATTTAAACATGAATATGCTGAACTCCAAATTTATTTTATGCTCCATTACAGCTCACCTAGACACAAAATTAAACAAATTTGGTGTCAATCAACTCTTTTATTTTTTCTGCAAAAATGTTCACTGACCAAATTGGTTAGAGTTGGATAATGTAGGGGAGCTGGTTGACCTATTGACCTCAGGTTGTTATTCAGCACAAACTTCCTGCACATTTCTGCTAAATTACTCAGAAATTCTCACCAAACATCTCCTCCATCTTTAGTTCTCACACCATTAGCATTATCTGCTCAGCTTTGCTGCACCCAGCCTTTCTACTGGCCCTGCTCCGCTGTGTGATCAGACAGAACCGCTAATGTGGCCGCTGGACCGCAGGCGGTCCCCGGGCGGCTCCCCGACGGCCCCCACACCGCAGGAAGCCTCTGGAAGTCGTAGAAAAGTCGGAACGATGAGTCGGCTCATAGAGCCAGAGGTTTTCAGGATCTGCAGCCACTCAGCTTCAGCCGTAAGGATTTGGACCGCAGTACTGCATCGACTGTTTATATACCGTATATAGCTCAAAGTGAAACGTGTAGAGCGAGCTTACCGAAGGATTGTGTTTAAAAACACGAACATGAGAGCCTAAAGGCCAGGTCAGTCAAAGGAAAAGATATCAGTGAAAGAAAACAATTTCAGGATCCTCACCGAATGAAGATGGAAGACAACAACAGGAGACGAATATTTTCAGATGACAGAATATTGCATCTTTTCTGCTGCTCTTCCATATTTTCTATGATAATTTCTCCACATGTGGAGAAAAGGATTGATAGAACTTCACTTTCAGAGATCAGACTCCACTTATTATTCTCCTCACCACAAAAAACAAAGAGAAAAATGCATCAGCATGGGATTTAACATAAATATGCATCAATGCTGAGTAATTTTTCAGCTCCCTGCAGATGAAGCAAAACTCTCTCAAACCGGATTAAACTACGATCTGAGCTTCCTCCACAGAACAAATGTAAAAACCTAATTTATGTTTTTAATAAAGCTGATCATGTCACCAGCTTCCATCATTCAGATTGTTCCTGTGGGTGACAATCTGATAAAACCTGACATGAATTTTCAGTTTTGTTTCATTAAGTTTCACATCTGTAAAATAAAACATAAAGTCTGCTGCAGTAAAACTGAAGATCTCTTCCTGATTCTTTGATAATTCCATTATGTCACACAGGAACCCAGAAAGTTTGATGTGTTGCCTTAAAATACGTCCCCAGATTTTTCCCCTATTAACCAAAATGATGCAAATGAACCAATCAAAACCTTGCAAAGCCATGACATCACCACCTAGTGTCTCTGCTCTGTGTTTTCAAACCTCCAGCCGGTTCTGCTAGAGGTTTCTTCCTGCCACAATTAGTTTTTCCTCTCCACTGTTGCCACATGCATGCTCGGTATGGGGCTGGAAAGACAACAACTCAACAAAAGCCATTGTCTGCTGTCGCCCCCTGCTGGTTCAGGAGGAGCTCTGCTGGGTTTCCTTAGATTAAAACTTTTCAAAATACTTAAAATAATTGATAACTTGAATTGAAATTGTTTTTTTATGGCAAAGGGCCTCAAAACAACATTTATTGTGAACCGAAATCAATAGAACATAAAACAGATCCCATTTGTTATGTTCTGCTGCATATTTAATAGAAATAAACATTTGTTATGTTACAGTTTTACTAATAAAGTTTCACACAATGGATGTTTACAGCAGTGTATTTTATAATCACTATTATAAACATTTGTGTAAAAATGATGAATAAATAAAACTGTCAGCTACATGCTGCCTGTGTAAACTGTTCCCATAGCGCCCTCTCCTGGCAGCTGTAGGACTGCAGCCTTTACTGTCTTAATTGGAATATAATATTTTAGAGACCATAATTTGATTTTCCAAACAGAGACATTTGGCCCAGTTCTGAAACACTTACACAAAAACTGGAAATGATATTCTGAGAAAATAAGTTTTCTTTTCTTTTCAATTTCGCAAAAAAATCACAAAGACACTTTAAAAAGCAAGCAGACAATTTAATTAATGCTTATTAGGAGGAAAAAGTACTTTTAAGTTGTTTAACTACACTAATTATTATTTTACAACTCGATTATTCTTATTGGAAACACTTATTTTTCATCAGTCCATGAACGCCACATGGACAGACTGGAAAAGCAGACCTGGAACACCAGGAAGTGATCTGTAGTTTTAAATGATCTGTAGTTTTAAATGATCTGTAGTTTTAAATGATCTGTTTTAAATGATCTGTAGTTTTAAATGATCTGTAGTTTTAAATGATCTGTAGTTTTAAATGATCTGTAGTTTTAAATGATCTGTAGTTTTAAATGATCTGTAGTTTTAAATGATCTGTAGTTTTAAATGATCTGTAGTTTTAAATGATCTGTAGTTTTAAATGATCTGTAGTTTTAAATGATCTGTAGTTTTAAATGATCTGTAGTTTTAAATGATCTGTAGTTTTAAATGATCTGTAGTTTTAAATGATCTGTAGTTTTAAATGATCTGCAGTTTTAAATAGTCTGCGTTTGTGTTTGTGAGGTGATCTGTGGTGTTGAGCATCTTCCTGTAGTTGTACCTGTGAGCCGGTGCTCCTTGGTGCTGACCCGGTTGGAGCTGTGGACGGAGCAGCAGAGGTGCAGCATGGCGAACATGGTAAGGATCATCACCAGGCTCTGAAGCAGCAGCGTCACCTCGAACTGCTTCCCTATCCTGCAACAGAAACGTGTCATAACCAAGCTGCAGATTCATACGGAGGTCTTATCAGTTTCAGTAACTTCTCTCCTCTACCAGAAGAAGATCCGCAGGATGTTGGCGACCAGCAGGACCAGGCAGACCCTGGTGGAGAAGCCCTCGGTGTTGCTGCTCCTCTGGATCTCCTGGTACTGCGGGACGTAAGGCAGGGCGCCGCCAAACACCATGACGACGGACGCCAGCAGGGACAGCAGCGTCCAGGAACCGTCTGCATCCTCCGCCTGGATGAACACTTCGGCCTCCATCGCTCCGATCGGCGCTCAGCGCGTTCTCAGGTCCTGCAGGAGGAACAAAGGTTCAGTATTCCAGATGTGATTTCTAACGGGTGAACAAACTGGATTAAATACATTAAACAGGTTCAATTTAAACAGACTGATTTATTGATTGAAAAAAAAAGAGAAATAGATGAGCAGGAAAAAAAAACACCACAGCTTCTGTTTGTGAACATAAAGTTAATCCAGAAAACACGCATTATTTTAGAGTTTTTCAGTTGGGCTGGCCATTTATCGTATTATTATTATTATTTATTACGATAGGAATTTATCACAATAAATTCCAATTAATGGTTTTAAAACCCCTAAAAGCTCTCTGTAGTGTCAGAATTATAAGTTTCACTATTTTCTCCATTGTTTATTTCTAGAGTATCAACACTGATGTCCTAAAGAAACATATTACAAATGATTTTATTTTTCAAGAAGAGTCTATGACTGAATTACATAAAAACTATAAATATGTCTTGTGGTTGATAAATAGATGAGGTCAGTAATTAATGAATTACATCCTTAATTTACAAAATAAGCAACATTTAATTCAAAAAACATTTTGCTGCTATTTGAATAAACAAACATGAGCTCAACATGAACGATGTTTACAGGTTTAATCTGTTCTTCAACCATCAGAATGGATAAAAGTGGAATTAATTACTCTAAAACGCCCCGTATGGGTTAAATATAAAAAAAATATATACTTAAAACAAAATTTTTCTGCTTCTGATCAGGATGTGCAGTGCTGATCAGATATATATTTGCCTGGATAAATCTGAACACAGCATGTAAACTATTTGCTTAATTTGATGCTTACAATTTTTTGGCCTCTTTTAGGATGAAAACATTGACAACTATTTCTCTTTTTTTTGAGTGGGTTTGTCATTTAAGCTCTTGAGCGTGTTTCTCCCTCCACACTCAAGAGAAACATTTTCTCTAGAACTAATTGTTCATTAAATTGAACAGCATCTTGATAGGTCAAGTGATCCTAACAGTTGAATAAAATAACATTTCTAAAATATACCGACATTTCCCCAACAAAATTATTCCTTCATCCTCCTGATTTATTTATGTCTATCTGTCAGTATGATTTCTCAAAGTGTCATTTATCATTAATATAAATTAAATGTATATTAATGTTTATTCAAACTCATCATTCAGGACGATCAAACAATATTTTACTGAAAGCGCAACAGGATCGGTATAAACCATATTTATGTGTTTTATATTCAGCCTCACCGCGCAGCCATTTTCCTACTCGCGTCTATTTTTTTTTTTTGAAGATCCCGGCGGACGTTTAAAAACGGCGCGATGTTTTCCGTCTCTAGGCAACGTCGCTGCCGCCACGCACTGACGTCACGGTCAGCTCGAGGCGGCAGCGACGTTCCGGCCTGAGCGGGTCTGGGTTCGGACGTCCCGCCATGACAGTTCTACTGAATCCAATAAAAACCTGCTGTGTCTCAGCGACGCTCAGCGGACATAAACAGACGTTTCAGTATTTTACAGGGCAGCTGCCGTAAACTAGCATAGTAACCAGGCTAACTACCACAGTTAGCCTGGTCGCTGTAGCAGTTAGCCTGGTCGCTGTAGCAGTTAGCCTGGTTACTGTAGCAGTTAGCCTGGTAACTGTAGCAGTTAGCCTGGTCGCTGTAGCAGTTAGCCTGGTTACTGTAGCAGTTAGCCTGGTAACTGTAGCAGTTAGCCTGGTAACTGTAGCAGTTAGCCTGGTAACTGTAGCAGTTAGCCTGGTCACAGTAGCAGTTAGCCTGGTAACTGTAGCAGTTAGCCTGGTCGCTGTAGCAGTTAGCCTGGTCGCTGTAGCAGTTAGCCTGGTTACTGTAGCAGTTAGCCTGGTTACTGTAGCAGTTAGCCTGGTCGCTGTAGCAGTTAGCCTGGTTACTGTAGCAGTTAGCCTGGTCACAGTAGCAGTTAGCCTGGTAACTGTAGCAGTTAGCCTGGTAACTGTAGCAGTTAGCCTGGTCACTGTAGCAGTTAGCCTGGTCACTGTAGCAGTTAGCCTGGTTTCAGGAGTTACATGGAAAACGTTGAGCTTGCTGTGAAATGTATTTATCCCATTGTAACGTCAACCTGCCTTTGACAAGCTGTCAGCCATCTCGTCCGTTTATTCAAGCTTTTATCCACCAGGTTTAAATCCATATTTACAGTCGGCTCCCTCAACAATTCAGTTCCTCTAAAATGGTTTTAGCCTCTTCCAAACATAGATCCCGTTTTATCCGGGAAACTGATGCATTGTACTCTCCGTTACGTTACTCCCATCTCCGTTACGTTACTCCCATCTCCGTTACGTTACTCTCCATAACATTATTTACCCAACATCTGGGCAGCAAGGACAGTAGCTTGTCCTGGATGACGTCATCAGTAGCTCTGCTAATCCACCTCCTTTGCATTTGCTGCTTCTCTTTGAGTCTCAGATTGACAGACGAAGTTGAGGATGAAGATGGATGGAAGAGATGGTTTGAACTTTTCAACTCCTGGGATGTGGGGTCAAAGTTCATGTGTCTTTCATCTTTTAGATACAAATCAGCTGTTCCCATTTGCAAAAACAATGGCTGATGACGCACCAAACGTCATCAGATTTGATGACATTATTTCTGGTTCATCAGCAGAGTGAGAAAGAAGAGCTGGAAACAGAAGCTAAAGACCAAAGGTCAGTGAAGGCAGCATCATGGCGGCCGGAGGGGGTCTGGGATGGAGGTGATAAACAGGGTCTCCTCCTATAACAGACTCTGCAGGGGTTTATTCCATAAACAAGCTGCTGTTTGAACGGAGCTCAGATTCTGTGGAAGGACAGGAGGAAACCTGAGACCCGGGGCCGGGCCGGGCCGGACCGGGCCGGCACTGCTTATTTTAGGTTTCAACATCAGCCTGCAGACATGAAGGGCTTCCTGCAGAGAGGCTCCAGGTTGAATCCAATAAAATCCTCTTTAAACATCAAGCCTTTATGGAGAACTTTAATGTGCGGCTGTAAAGAGGAAGATTTAAAAGATAACGATGCAAAGGATTTAAATCACCGAGTTTATGAAGTTAAATATTAGACAGATTCCCTGTGAGAATAAACCCAGCTGGGCCGGACCGAACAGAACAGGCTGGGTCAGGTAACCAAAGCATAGTTGGAAGGGGAAGGGCCAACATGCCTGAACCAATTCCAACAGAACCAACTGACACCGACATCAAAGCATTTCTTATTACTGGGGTCAACCGGGTCAGAAACCTCAAGTTATCACAATTTCTCCAAACTGTAGAATATTGTGGGAACTTTGAGTCAGCAGTTCCACTCACCTTCCTCCTCATCCACCTTCCTGCGGTGAGGAACCACCGAACCGGACCGGATCCTCTGCTGCTCCGAATCTCAACTCTCAAACCGAAGCGGCGAGCGCGCGACCCGACGCACACAGGCGCGCGCACACGGCCATCGCTCCATAAAGTTTTTAGTCCTTCAAAGTCTCGGCCTGAAATGGTTTTTGAAGCAGTTTGTAAGAGCAGGGATTCAAATAAGAATAAACACCTTAATTACAGGATGTTCCTCAGGCTGGAGGCATCAACACAACCAGAGGAATCACGTTTTCTTCCCAAATCTCCGTCTGAAACACAGATACACACGAATAGATGCCGCCAACTGGCCGCCATATTGTGAGTGGCCGTTTTGTTGTAGGCATATAAAAGAATTCTGCATAAGAAGTAAAGCTTCACCAACAAAAAACTTTTTTTCTTTTTAATTTCACATATTTTCAAGAAAGAAGGAAAAAATTGTCTCATGTTGGAAATTTCACATATTTTGAAAGAAAAATGAACAAATTCTCAGACGAAGGAAAGTTGTAAATTTACAAGAAAAAACTTTTAGATTAATGTCACATGTTTATCAGAAAAAAAATCCAGGAACTTTTCTGTTATCAAAAAGTTGATGCAGATCTGGCAAAATGACCACTTAAATCTTAGAGGACTTCTGGTCTTTTTGTCAGAAATTTCTGACTTAAAATAGCAGCACTTCATTTCTTTCTTGAAAAGTTTAAATGTTAGAAGAGTATACCTCTAGCCCTTGTTTTTTTATGACAAATATGTGTAATTAAACTAAACATTTGAGGGTTTTGGTGGAAATTTAAACTAACTACATAGAAATTCACATTTGCGTTTCCAAATGCAGGAAATCTTGCCACTCATAACATGTCGGACGCGCTACCATGTTATGAGTGTCAGCACGTGACGTACCATTGGTGCGGAGCAATGCAGCGGTTGCAGCATCTACTGTAAAATTTCTATACTTATTAATATGAGCATCGAGAGTCAGCTCTTCTCGCGAGATTCGTTTGTTGTGGAACAGCTGAGTGGGTGGCTGGGGTTTCTTGCGACCTGTTACCGATTCAACAGCAAAGCTGCGGCCTCATAGCCGAGTTTCAACCCCGTGAAGACTTTGTTTCCAGCTCGTTGGACGCCATGGCTGAGACGGACCCGAAGTCGGTGCAGGACCTCACCAACGTGGTGAGTCGTGACGCAAGGCTAGCTAACGATGCTAACAGGAATGCTAACGGAGCTAGGCTAGGTCCCAGAATTTAACCCGAAAGTGACAGAAATGATCAGCTTTTATTCCGCATTAGGTGTGAAATGTTCACATTCTAACATCTCTGTTAAGTCTGTGTATATAAAGTCCATCAGCTGTTTTAAATTCTGTTCAAATTAACCGCTACATGTCATTTATTGGATCCAAACAGCAAAGCTTTTTATTCTGATTTAATGCATTAGTGTTAAACTCTGAGCTCGTGTCCATTTTAATTCAGATCTCTAATAGTTACTCTACAGTATGCAGAGCTCTTTGGTCAGGTGTCTGCTGTTTCCATGGAGATGGAGTTGATTCTGCCGTAAAGTTGAACGTGTTGACCAGCAGAGATTAAATGAAACATGATCGTCTGCTGTCAACATGCCGACACATGAGAACCACGTGTTGTTTTTAGAACTGGGAGCATCTGTTAACCTCAAATATCTGACCTTTGACCTCAAATCCCAGAGGAGTTACACGGAGGTTTCATAGATGCAGACAGAGGAGGAGGGAGTTCAAACTCTCTCTTCCCCGACTCCAACATCCCTCATGGCCTGATGGTGATCTCCAGGGGAGTGGCAAAAGCAAAGGAGGTGGATCAGCAGTGGCATCACCATCCACTTTTAATCCGTTTGGGATAAAGGAATCACATTTGAATTCCCATTCCTTGACACACACTGAAGCTGCACTGCATGTTGTGCATCTGTGACTGTGACCAGCAGACTGAAGGCCCCCCACTGAGCTGTAGTTGCCCCCACTGAGCTGTAGTTGCCCCCACTGAGCTGTAGTTGCCCCCATTGAGCTGTAGTTGCCCCCACTGAGCTGTAGTTGCCCCCACTGAGCTGTAGTTGCCCCCACTGAGCTGTAGTTGCCCCCACTGAGCTGTAGTTGCCCCCACACAGTCATCATCAGTTTTGAGCCTTTGGGAAACTCCTCAGGTCCCGTCACCATGACGATTTTACCACACCTGCCAGTGAAAGCAACGTGTTGCTGTGGAAACTCAGTGGCTGCATGTGGTCAGGACTCTGACCCTCCTCTTCCTCAGCTCTTCCTCAGCTCTTCCTCAGCTCTTCCTCAGCTCTTCCTCAGCTCTTCCTCAGCTCTTCCTCAGCTCTTCTTCAGCTCTTCTCAGCTCTTCCTCAGCTCTTCTTCAGCTCTTCTCAGCTCTTCCTCAGCTCTTCTCAGCTCCTCAGCTCTTCCTCAGCTCTTCCTCAGCTCTTCCTCAGCTCTTCAGCTCTTCCTCAGCTCTTCCTCAGCTCTTCTCAGCTCTTCTTCAGCTCTTCCTCAGCTCTTCCTCAGCTCTTCCTCAGCTCTTCCTCAGCTCTTCCTCAGCTCTTCTCAGCTCTTCCTCAGCTCTTCCTCAGCTCTTCCTCAGCTCTTCCTCAGCTCTTCCTCAGCTCTTCCTCAGCTCTTCCTCAGCTCTTCAGCTCTTCTCAGCTCTTCCTCAGCTCTTCCTCAGCTCTTCCTCAGCTCTTCCTCAGCTCTTCCTCAGCTCTTCTCAGCTCTTCCTCCTCAGCTCTTCCTCAGCTCTCCTCAGCTCTCTCAGCTCAGCCTCAGCTCTTCCTCAGCTCTTCCTCAGCTCTTCTTCAGCTCTTCCTCAGCTCTTCCTCAGCTCTTCCTCAGCTCTTCCTCAGCTCTTCCTCAGCTCTTCCTCAGCTCTTCCTCAGCTCTTCCTCAGCTCTTCTTCAGCTCTTCCTCAGCTCTTCCTCAGCTCTTCTTCAGCTCTTCTTCAGCTCTTCCTCAGCTCTTCCTCAGCTCTTCCTCAGCTCTTCCTCAGCTCTTCCTCAGCTCTTCCTCAGCTCTTCCTCAGCTCTTCTTCAGCTCTTCCTCAGCTCTTCCTCAGCTCTTCCTCAGCTCTTCCTCAGCTCTTCTTCAGCTCTTCCTCAGCTCTTCCTCAGCTCTTCTTCAGCTCTTCTTCAGCTCTTCCTCAGCTCTTCCTCAGCTCTTCCTCAGCTCTTCTTCAGCTCTTCCTCAGCTCTTCTTCAGCTCTTCCTCAGCTCTTCCTCAGCTCTTCTTCAGCTCTTCCTCAGCTCTTCCTCAGCTCTTCCTCAGCTCTTCTTCAGCTCTTCCTCAGCTCTTCCTCAGCTCTTCCTCAGCTCTTCTTCAGCTCTTCCTCAGCTCTTCCTCAGCTCTTCAGCTCTTCCTCAGCTCTTCCTCAGCTCTTCCTCAGCTCTTCCTCAGCTCTTCCTCAGCTCTTCCTCAGCTCTTCCTCAGCTCTTCCTCAGCTCTTCCTCAGCTCTTCTTCAGCTCTTCCTCAGCTCTTCCTCAGCTCTTCCTCAGCTCTTCCTCAGCTCTTCCTCAGCTCTTCCTCAGCTCTTCCTCAGCTCTTCTTCAGCTCTTCCTCAGCTCTTCCTCAGCTCTTCTTCAGCTCTTCCTCAGCTCTTCCTCAGCTCTTCCTCAGCTCTTCTTCAGCTCTTCCTCAGCTCTTCTTCAGCTCTTCCTCAGCTCTTCCTCAGCTCTTCTTCAGCTCTTCCTCAGCTCTTCCTCAGCTCTTCCTCAGCTCTTCTTCAGCTCTTCCTCAGCTCTTCTTCAGCTCTTCCTCAGCTCTTCTTCAGCTCAGCATACAGACAGGAAAAGGTTTTATTTGACTACATTTTGCTTTCACTGTTTCCTGCAGATGATTAATTTCTTTATGGAAGTTTGGAAATCAGATTTTTTTTATCACTTATGTTAGATTTTATTCTTGAAGTGTAAATTAGTAGAAACTGTTTCTATATTTAGCAACAGAGTAGAGAGATCAGTAACTGGCTGAAGGGCTTTCATGTTCTTCACCTTTACAGGTGAATTGAGAGCCATCTCCATGGTTACCCATCTTTTCCATTGTCGGCATGGAAACAAGCCGATGACCATTATTTTGTCCTTTTCTAAAAAGAAATTGATCCGAAGTTTTTGGTTCTGTGGAGACGCTGAGCAGATAAACAAAACATTTTACTCTTTGCTCTTGAAGATATTTCAAATCTAAACACAAAGGAGATTTTCTTGGTTTAGTGTAAATATGGATTTATCTGGTTGCAGTTTAGTGTATCTATAGCGCCGCCCTGCAGGTGAATGTCTAAACATGTGAGTCAAATGATTAATCATCAACCAATCAAAAAAGGCAGTTTGTTGAAAACGCTAGTCAGCAGTAATGAGGCCAAAACTGTAGAAAAACATCAACATTTTGTATTTAAGATGAAGAAAAGTGTAAATCTGTTTTACCCAGAACTCATCTGGTGGGTTTTAACTTCACCTGGTTCACTTGGGGTTCAGAAAACTCACCAGTTAATATGAAATAATCTCCAGGTCAGAAAGGTGTGAGCTTTTCATTTAGGATTTTTTGACCTGCATCTTTTGCTACAAATGATCAAAAGTTTACTGACGAAATGCTGCTGATGCATTTAAAATGGAATTTATTTGTAGTTTTTAATGTATTTCTAATATTGTTTTTGATCAGCTTAAGTGACTAAATGAAAAAAAATCAGTCAGAATAATTGACAACCTTAATAGTTTTGCTGACCTTTGACCTGTCCTCCCTTCAGTCCTGATGACTCTGAAGAGCAAAACTCAAACGGAGCTTTAATTCCGGCCGGTTTTGTCTCTGCAGGTCCAGACTTTGCTGCAGCAGATGCAGGACAAGTTCCAGACCATGTCGGACCAGATCATCGGCAGGAATATCCTAAACATGGCTGCCGCAGCAGATTAGAGTAGAACAATAATCTAGATTTATTCAAAGCTCTAAACGATGAACCTTAACCTGCTGCCCACTCGACGAGATGAGCACACGCATCGACGACCTGGAGAAGAACATCGCCGACCTGATGACCCAGGCCGGGGTGGAGGAGATCGAGGCGGCGCCGGAGAAACCCAAAGAGAGCCAAGGGTCGTCATGAAGGTGAGAGGGGGCGGCGCCCCCCTCAGGCTGCTGCTGGGACTTCATGTTCCTCACCGGCTCATAGTTGATCAAAACTGAAATGAAAAGTAATTAATGGGGAGAAACTGGCGCTAACTAGAATTATATTGAGCTTTTAAGAAACTAAAACATAGAGAGATTATAGATCTGTCCTTCATGTGTTTATGAATCTATTCAAACAAATCAATTATTTTTTCCACACTTTATATTTGTTTGGTTTCCAGTATGAAATCCATTCAAGCTTTGTGTCCAGTTGTGAAAGGAACATTATTTGAATATTCACGTTGGATCCTTCTTGATTGCATCTGGACTGTTCACTCAATAATTGCACTGAGATTTTGTATAAATTAATAAATACTAGATCATTTTCAAAAATTGATACTTTGACTTTTTTGAATGCTGCACCTAAAATTAACCAAAGTATCAAAAACTGCTTTAGTGAAAACTAGTGGAGCCACTAAATTAACTAAAGCTAACTGAAGACAAAAAGTCACAAAGGAATCAAACTAAGAATCCAAAATTAGGTCTGAAACTTTGCTGGATGTTAAATTGCACCAGAAATTATCTCAATAAATATTGTTTTGAGCTCATTTAAGTAATATAAAGATAATGGCATAATGATGCAAAAACATGTTTTCAAATATCTAAAAACTTTAACAAATTTAAAGTTGGTTAGATTTTACTGGAACTGGAAGACATTTGAAACTAATTTAACTTCAGACCGAAGACTAAAAGAAATTTGAACTCTTGGAGATGAAATGTTTAAATCGGTCCTGCGGTGAATGTTGCAGCTTGGAGGATCGTAAGCCGGTTTCTCTTCTGCCCTCAGGCTCCTGGCGGCCCGACGTCGGTCCTGGACCCGTTGGTCCTGGACCCGGAGCAGCAGAACTTTTCCACTGAAATCGACTTGTTGGTGTCATGTTGTGTGAAATGCTTTTTTTAACTATTGAGTTTTGTGAAACGGTTCCAGTGAATGACTTGAAGAGCTGAACATTGTAAGCTAGACTAGTTTAATGTGTCCTGAACCTTTTAGAGCAGATTATTGATCAACCCTGGAGGTGGACGCTACTGGGTCAGAACCAGTGAGCCCAGTAACCCAACGGACGGACGCATTCCATTCCTAATGTTCTTCTATTAACACTGAAGTTTGTAATCTGTGCTTAATATTTAACTATTTGCTTAGTAATGAAGAAAAGTCAACAACTCTAAGGTGCTTTGTGTTTTTCTAATGTTTCCACCAGCATGACCAGCAGTCGCTCCTCATTTTATTCTATTTTTATTCACTTTAAATGCTTTAATTAAAGCCAATAAACTCCTGCATGAATTATTCACACCTAAACAAACAGTTTAAATCATCTCCCATGATGAATTTATTGAAAAACAGAGATGAGACTCCATCATCTCCACCAAGGTCAAAAATGACATTTTACAACATTTTAAAAATTCAGGCTTTATTTACATTTTTTATGCAAATCATGGGCCTTTATTGAGATTAATTCAAATTAAATGTACATAAACCAACAGCAGTTATTGAACTTAAGTGCCAAAAGCAAACATATTAGCATTAAAGCAACATTGAGGCAAAGCTTGATCACTTCACATCTACAGCACAACAAACCACAAACAGGATGATAAAGTACTGAATATTAATAAAGTAATCGGTCCGGGTCGGGTTCCGGGTTAGAACTCAAAGTCGGCCGCCGTCATGTCGATGGCCCAGGCGAACTTCTCCCGCTGGGTTTTATTGTAGATCTTTTCTATGGGTACGTCCATGTTCTTACACCTGACCCCACAGAAAAACGCAAAACTTTTCACTTCCACACAAAATGTCCAAACACAAATAAACTGTTTCTGAGCAAAGGAAGGCTGAGTGGCTTTATTTTCATCCTGCGGTTTGTTACGACCCGTTGGTCCAGAACCAAACCTGATTTATTAAAAACATGGAGTCTGAGACGCTCGTGATGAAATAACATTCGATTAAAAAGCTTCATTTCTCCCTCAGAAATCTGAACGGATTATCTTTGACTACAGAATCATTACAGCAGTTTATGATCAGATTTATTGCACCCAGAAATGTTTTGAGTGTCGAAGCTTTCATTTCCTAGTACGCAGGAACAGAAACATCTGGAGATCTGATTAAACTGAAGCAGATGTTTTTAGTCACCTGACAGACTGAAGAAGTTTCTGCACCTGATTTAAAATGACTTTTCCATCAAATTAATCCTGTGTTTCATTTTTTACTCAACTATCAAATATTTCAATATTCTAATGAAAGTGTTTTTGGAGTCCAGTGAGCAAAACTAAGTTAAAGTTTTGGCACCTCTTACCCAGAGGACACATTTATGTAGAATTTTGTATTTTCTGAACGAGTCAACATTTCACTTAAAAAAAGGTCTGAAATTTTTGTTTCAAAATCAAACTGCCTAAAATTTAATTTTCTATTTTTTTAAATACTTAGAAGCTGATAAATCACTGAACTGAACCAGAAGGTTTAGCAGTGAAAGTTTCAGCAGAACCGGATGGGGTTTTGCTCACCAGGCCACGCTGATCCGCGGGTCCAGGTAGTTGAGCTTGGAGGTACCGAGGGCGATCTGCTTGTTCTCCTCTCTGTCCGTCGCCTGGAGCTCCATCTTCAGCAGCTGCTCCTCACAGCGCTTCACCACCGCCGCCTTCCTGTCCACCATGCTGACGCCAAACAGGACAAACCTCACACACCGCTAACGCCGTTAGCGCTCTACCAGTGCTACACACTGACGCCAAACAGGAACAAGCCGCTGATGCTAATGCTGTTAGCAGCCTGTCAGTGTTGGACTAACCGACTAAAACCGTTTCTGCATCCTGAGGAGAAAACGTGAATCTGAAAGTCTGAGCTCATTGGCTGTTTGCTGATAGTGTAAAACAGTCCAATAATAGTTAAAATATCAATAATGATGCTAACGATGTTTTAATGTTTCCACCTCTGCAGCTTGCTGTCCGGGCTGCCTTTGGTTTTCATTTCCTTCTTGGCCAGTTTCAGTTCCGTCTTGGCTAGAGCCAGCTGCTCCTTTCTAGCAACAATCTGGGGAGGGGGGACAGGAGCATTTCTCATAAGCACAGAGAATAACACGCTCTCTACAAACCATGGAGACCAGCAGAACGCTGCCTGATCCATTGGCACTTTAATGGTTCCCATTTTATTGGAACAAATTTCATGATTCTTTTCCCCAATGTAAAAATAATAAGAGTAAAAATGCAGCTCAGTTTTTATAAGTTTCTGTAAAATACAGTCACATGGATGTCGCCATGTTCAATTCACTGATGCATTCTGGGTAGATGATGCAAATCAAAAACAAGGTGCAGGTCGGAGAGACGACATCCACTCCAACGTGTTCTAGTCGACGATTCCTCTGAATCCTCTGGAGGGGTCGGTCCAGACGGCACTGACCGTCAGGACCGACCCGTTTTCCCCCAGAGGGACGCTTTCTCTAACCAATCAGGTCGCAGCATTAATCAGTCAGAGCGACTGATTGGACAAGCTGAGCTGAAGCTCACCTTGGAGTGCAGGTTGGCCATCGACTGTTCGAAGGTTTTTGGCGGCGCCCTCTGGTGGTTGCAGAGAATAGCGACGGCTCTGTTGGCTCTGTTGTAGGACAGCAGCTTCTCCGCCACGTTGTCAGACTCTGCAGGAGCAACAAGGTTTAATATCAGCTTCAGGAAGAAACTTTTCTAAAAATGTTTTACATGGAATTCAAACCGTCTTCATGTTGTGACAGTTTACAAGACACAATCTGAACAGATCGACCTCCTCCCTGAAGAAATGAACCAGAAACAACCAATCAGAGCCAGGAGAAGCTTAGCGCCATCAATCATCCTCATGTACTTGCTGCTAAATGTGCTAAGGATGGAGAAACAAATTACCGTCCAGCGAAACGGTTTATCTGCAGTCATCTGTGGCTATGCTAATTAAGCTTAGCGGGGCAAGGGATGAAGGAACGGGATCACACAGAGGGATGACTGACAGCACTAAGACCCGCCTCCAGGCTCTGATTGGTTGTTTCTACTTAGCACTGAGAGAAGGCGGAGAAGCTTGATTTAGTTTTTTTTTTTCAGATTATTTGTCTCAAACTGGCCTGACAGTGAGGATGAGACAGATGTGTAAAAACATTTTTAGAAAAGTTTCATCAACCTGCAGATCTGAACATGATGCAGCAGCTTCTCCTCTCACTAACGCATGGAAGCAGTTCTGAACGATTCTGAATCTGTATTTTTATAGAGTTGAACATCTATAAATGTCTCCCCTGCGTCAGTGAGAGTATCGGCTCCAGAAATGAGACGCCCGACTCTCTGTGATGGAGCCGGGTCGAGGTTCTGGCAGCCGATAATCTGCTGCTGGGAGAAGCTTAAATTAGTGGTCTCAGGTGTGGTGGTCTCAGGTGTGGTGGTCTGAGTGGCGGCGGCAGGTCAGACGGAGCTGCTTACTGTTGGTGAGCTGCTGCAGCTGCTGCTGCAGGGTGATGGAGGCGTTGTACGTCCTGAACACCTTGGCAGTCAGACCCGGCATCAGAGAGCTCAGATGTTTGTTCAGGAGGGTCGTCTGGGAGGAGCAAACAGGCAGCAGGTCAAACACACACACACACACACACACACACACACACACACACACACACACACACACAGACATGCACACGCACAAGCACACACAGACATGCACACGCACAAGCACACACAGACACACACACACACACACACACAGACATGCACACGCACAAGCACACACAGACATGCACACGCACAGACACACACACACACACACACACACACACATCCACAAGCACACACACACATCCACACACACATGCACACGCACAAGCACACACACACATCCACACACACATGCACACGCACAAGCACACACACACACGCGCACGCACATGCACAGATTTCTGGAAACTATTACACTCTCAGCCACCAGGTGGCAGTGTGGTCACACGCTGCTGGAGGGAAACGAACCAAATTCAGAAAACTTTGATCTGAAGCTTTTTTCCGTGTTAGTTTTTGGTTTAAGTAACCAAAAGGAATTATGAATGAATGAAAAGAAAGAACAAACTGATATCTGCCTTGAGTTCGTATTAAAACATAATAATTCCTTTAACTGATTTAAACACAGCAAATGTTTTGGGTCATTTAACGTTTATATTGTTTAGATAAGATTTGATGACAAATGTTCATCAATGAGACCACAAAAAGTACTTATTATAAACTAAAAATGATCTCAATAATTGATTCATTTTTTTTAAGAACAATTTTGTTTCATTTATAGTCTCAGTAATTTGATTTTTATTTCCTTTTTACTTATTGTGTTTGAAATTTAATGTTAATCATCCAAATTAATTCATATTTCACAGGGTTAACTTGCATCATTACACCTTCATGAAAGTTGGAAATGGTCTAAACAACAATATTATTATTTATCTCAACTATTTCTGGGACAATTTATCATCCAGCAACATTAATTGTGACAGGCCTATCTAAACCTCTGACCCTTCCACTCGCCTGTAGCTGATCCAGTCTGCTATTGGACCAGCCACCAGTCCGGACCAGCCACCAGTCCAGTCTGCAGCACAGAGTGGCATGTTTTGAGTGGAAATTTGTCTCCCCAGTTTGATTCCTGTAAATTTTCCCCTCAGTTTGATTTTATCTGCCAGAGTCCATCCGCTGCTTCTTTGGAAACTCTTTCAGTCTCTCTCTCGCTCTAATATTCTCTCGCTCTTCTCCTCCCGTTCCTTCTCTTAAGCCCTTTCATCTCTGCACACCAAGAGCTCTTCCTCATTCAATCTCATCTCCTGCACCTGGCAATTTACTCCCTGCTTTTTGCTTTACCACAGCTTTTTGTCCATAGAAGAGA
The DNA here is from genome assembly GCF_027474105.1 of Poeciliopsis prolifica. NCBI lineage: Eukaryota > Metazoa > Chordata > Actinopteri > Cyprinodontiformes > Poeciliidae > Poeciliopsis > Poeciliopsis prolifica. The sequence continues at coordinate 938,744 of NW_026562376.1, read as the reverse complement.
TAGAAAAATGTAATTCTATTTTGCTTTCCCCATTTTCTCTTTACACAGCTCAGGAGTTTCTGGTGCATTTTACACGGCGCCACCAGACCCAAAGTTCAAATTGTTCTCATCACAAAACCTACAATAATTCCCAGCAGCTTCCAGCAGGACAGATTCCTCACCAGGTACCTGATCCAATCTGCGCTAGCTAAAGGCGGCTGCCTTTATCCGTTAGCTTACCATAAAGCAGGCGTTAGCGTGTAGTAGCCAGTTTAATTAACGTTTAGCAGCCATTGGCATTTAGCAGCCGTTAGCGTGCAGTAGGTAGTTTAATTAATGTTTAGCAGTCGTTAGCATTTAGTAGCCATTAGCATTTGGCAGGCAGTTTAATTAATGTTAAGCAGCCGTTAGCGTGTAGTCTCCGGTTTGATTAATGTTTAGCAGCCGTTAGCATTTAGCAGCCGTCAGCGTGTCGTAGCGGGTTTAATTAATGTTTAGCAGCCATTAGCATTTAGCAGCTATTAGCGTGTCGTAGTGGGTTTAATTAATGTTTAGCAGCTGTTAGCATTTAGCAGCTGTTAGCGTGTATTAGTGGGTTTAATTAATGTTTAGCAGCCATTAGCATTTAGCAGCCGTTAGCGTGTATTAGTGGGTTTAATTAATGTTTAGCAGCCATTAGCATTTAGCAGCTGTTAGCGTGTATTAGTGGGTTTAATTAATGTTTAGCAGCCATTAGCATTTAGCAGCCGTTAGCGTGTATTAGTGGGTTTAATTAATGTTTAGCAGCCGTTAGCATTTAGCAGCCGTCAGCGTGTCGTAGCGGGTTTAATTAATGTTTAGCAGCCATTAGCATTTAGCAGCCGTTAGCGTGTATTAGTGGGTTTAATTAATGTTTAGCAGCCATTAGCATTTAGCAGCTGTTAGCGTGTATTAGTGGGTTTAATTAATGTTTAGCAGCCATTAGCGTACAGCAGTGGTCCTGAAAGCGACAGCTGGACTGACCGGAAGCAGAAACTCACATTTAGACGGTCGAAGAGTTCGTCTCCAGGATCCTTGCTCTCCATGAAAAGCTTAATATTCTTGAAAACCTGAAAACAAAAAATAATTGAGTCGGATACGACTAGAGAAGCTATGGAAAAAAATGAAAACATGTATGAAGTTAAAGTTTCTTATATCTTGTGAAAATGAAAAGCAAATAACTGAACGATCAGGAAAAAAAAGGAGAAAAAAGAAATAAAGTTGTTGGTTCTCTTCCAGCTGTCCAACATGAAGCATTGAATAAAAGTTAAACTCATCCAAAGATTCACCAGTGAAACATGAAGAACTCAGGTCAGAAAAATCACAAAAACAAAACAACTCCAATTATTACAGATATCTTCTGAGAAGTTACAGAAAACGTCGGGTCTTTGTTTGGCTCCGTCGGTACCTGATGAACCGCAGCTTCACTGTTGAACTGCTAATGAGGGACGTCCCTCTGGCTCTTAAACAAAGACGCAGCAGCGCCGATCAATATGTATTCAGCTGCTACATTCTCAGAGATTCAGTGCAATCAGTTATTGACAGATCATTATTCATCCCATTGTTACTCACTTTCACTCAGCCTGATCCATAAATTACTGCAGACGCATCATCTCTGCCGCATCCTGCAGTGTCTTATTATTTTACGCTGATGGAACCGTCGCCCTCCAGTTACAGCCCGTCTCCATTTTAAGACATTTGGACGTTAAATGCAGTTCCTGGTGAAGTTGGTCTGTTTAAGGAAGTTTCCCTCCTGATGGTCCCGTCGACCCGGTTCTACTGGAAGCAGAACTCCATCAGCTGCTCCACCTCCAGCTGCTGTGGCTCTCTGTCTCTCCGCTGAGTCAAGCGGTTCTAATGTTTTGCCTGGTTGCTGCATTAATTTAAAGGTTTTAAAGCTAAATAAGTGAGAAATTGAAATTCCATCATTTGATTCTTGTTCCATTTTATTCCAAGTGACATTTAGCAGCAATCACACTGATTTGCCAGGGAATTGATGATGCTAAAATATGCAGAGACTAATTAATTCTAGCTAATGTGATGCTTTTGAATGCACTCATTTGAATAATTATATGTTCTGCCAAAAACAAAACACTTTGGCTGTCAGGTGTTAACATTTCCTCCCCATCTCTGGAACAGAAGATAGCGCGGGTTGACACCGGAGGAGAGGTTACACATTTACATTTATGCAACATGCAGACGCACACAGACCACTGCTGCTTCAAGGTTCCAATTAAATATAAAAATTACACAAATGCATCTTTATTTTCTCCGTTGGAGCTCAAAAAACACGACTCTCAGTAATGCTGTCTTGAGTTTAGTAAGGACAAGTAACGAAAACTGCAGAAAAATACCTAAGATCTCTATTGAGAGACCAAAATGCCAATTTAACCAGAAATTGGGTTTATTTAATTTGCTGCATACCTGCATCTGTTTTAACAAGTACAGAATCTAGAAGCCATTTCAATCATGAATGCCTCCACATCACTTCATTCACTCTTTCAATTCATTGATTTTGCTTCTTCTTCCTTCCTGGAGGAAAAAGAATCTGGATAAAAACAGTAGAAATGCAGCAAAGAGCTGAAAGCTGCTGCAGCTGGAAACATCTGGAGGAGAAAACCTGAATGATGTCACATTAATCTGGAGATTTCATCTTTACTCAATAATAATTAGGGGTGGAAATAATGATTATGTTAGTAACTAATTGATCATTATCCTGATGATTAATTCATTAACTGGATTTTTTTTAAAATGGTACATCCTGCAGATTTTTCATTAAAACACTTAATTGTTTTTCATATATTAAACAGACATCAAATATGCAAATACGTAATTCAAACGAACAAAAAAAACTATTTACAAAAATACAGCAGCAGCATTCCAACATCAGATTATTGGCCAAAAAGATGCTTGAAAGGATTTTACTTTACAGAATATGAAGCTGGTGAAGCTAAAAAATCTGAGTAAAACAGATTTATAGAAAAATAAAGTTTTTTAATCTTGCAGCTCTGACTGTTCTTTCAAACTGCTTTTAGAGTTAATAACTAATCAATTAGTAAATTAGCTGATTGTTTGAATAATTGATTAATCATAATCAGTCTGATTAATCCTTTCAGCTCTAATAATAATAATAAGAAAAGGCATTTTAAATCATTTCTGCCTCTGCTTTTTAATTCTAATCAGAACCAGTAACTGGGAACTGAGTTCAGCTGAAGCTAAATATTTGAAATTGTGTTTAATTAGCAAAATCTGAAATTAATTCATGACATTGGAATGAAAAACCAGTCGGATCATTTCTCGAAGCGGGCCGTCGCTGTGCATCAGATATACGGTTGTACCAGAAATAAGCCATTACAAATGTTCCGGTCAGAAACCTTACATTTAAAAACAATTGATTCATTGCATAAACACAGATTTTTACATTTTAAAATCTGTGAAATCAATTGATCAGAATGAAAGCCTAAAAGACTTGATCTGAAATAATTACCCAAACTGTTTTGTTCTGTACCTTCTTGATGACCGGCACCTTGTTGTAGTAGCGGATGGAGTCTTTCCCCAGGAAGTCGAACTCCACCACGCACTCGCTGCCGTCCAGCTCGTCGTGGAGAGTGATGTGCTCGACACGCAGCGAGCAGCAGCCCACCGTGTCCGCCGTCTCGCCCTCCTCCTTCTCGTTTCCCGCTCTCAGGGCGAGCTGCAGCACGGAAACACGTCTGTAAGCTCAAACCGCGGCGCACAGCAGAGCCCGGCTGGCGACCCAAACACCTTGTCTATGAAGTACAGGGCCACGGCTCTCTGCCTCGCCACCATCTGCTTGGACTTGAGGTCGCGGAGGTAACCGTCCCGGATGCTGTCCACGCACGACTTGAGCTTCCGAGCAACCTCGTATTTCTCCCAGTCCTTCTCTCCCTGCAGGTCCGATTGCAAAGAGAGCAAGCAGAGACAGACTGAGGATAATAAACTGCAGACAGAATGATCACACAGTAAAAATATTCTGAGGATAATCATATCATGAATGCAGATCGAAACTAAAACTAGAAGGAAGCAGCTTTCCTCTGGAGCGACGGATCGATCGGGGAACACGTTTATTCACACTGAAAAGATCCACAAAAAACTGCTAAAATCCTGAGCCGCATTTTAAAGAGGCACAAAGCAGCGTATCTCTGGGAAACGGACGGATAATTCACAAAGTCAGCCCTCTTTCCTCCGACACCACTAAATACAATCCAATAAAACTGGTTGCCTTCAGAATTAGTCCATTGAAGCTGCGTCTAATTTAAATCTCAGCCACAGAAGAAATAAAGTTCAGCTTCACGTTTTGCTACAACATCAGAGAACAAAGTGGAGACTCTGGAGGAGCTGCAGAGAGACATGGCTGAGGTGGCAGAATCCCTCAGAAGGATGGCTGTTAGCCTAGCTGTTAGCATAGCTGTTAGCATAGCTGTGAACTCCATCAATCTGACCTCTATGGCAGGAAGGAAGTTATCGAGAAACCAGGAAACCTTCACAGCAAACAGGCTGGAGGCATGTTTAAAGTTTAGACCTGCAGGTGAAACACCAACTACAGTCACTACAGACCGCCTTCACCGGGCGCAGACCGCCACCGGGCGCACCGCCTTCACCGGGCGCAGACCGCCTTCACCGGGCGCCCGCCGCCTTCACCGTCACCGGCGCAGACCGCCTTCACCGGGCGCAGACCGCCTTCACCAGGCGCAGACCGCCTTTGCTGAGCACAGACCGCCTTTACCGAGCGCAGACCGCCTTCAAACTGCACAGACCGCCTTCACTCCAGACATCAGTCTGGATACCTTCAGTTTGGAGTTGGCGTTCAGCATGATGTACTTGATGGATCCCTGGACGTTCTCGGTCCAGCTGGCCAGCCACGTTACGGTGTTGTCGTGCCGTACTTCCTTCCAGTGGTGACCAGCAGGGGGCGCAGGGATCTTGGCCTCTCTGCAGAAACAGAAACACGAGTCAGTGCTGCTTCCCCTCAGGGGGAACAGGAGAGAAGCTGCGGGGCTTCTGGGCAATTAGGAGAAAATAAATATTCATCCACAGTCGTTTAAGGGAAATAAAGACCCAAATGTTCCACTAAAATAGGGGCTGAAACAATAAATTAAACTAAAGGTGATTAATCTGGCTGTCACATGTAGCATTAATATTACATGAGGGCAAAATAACTGCTGTTGATGAGAGGAGCGGCCACATTGACACAAACTCAGCCTTACAAGTCATCACTAGGACAAGTGTGAATTGCTCCCAGTTTCCCAGAGGAAGTCTGACTTTTCCAACCGGGAATTCAGATTTCTGAGTAGAACTGAGTAGTAGCAATATATTGGAAATGAGAGGAACCTCAGTTTCCAGCACTCACTCCCTGGAAACCTCAGGGAGTGAGCACTTTCCAGATCAAACCTTTTTCCTGACTATGCTGGATTTTTAAGTTTGCAGGTCTCACCTGACAACACCTCTCACTCACTTGCTACAGTTGATGATGATATCTTCCGGTAGAATCCTTTTCTTCAGCATTCCCTGCTTGGGATGCTCTCCTCTCCCTCGGAACAGACCCGGAGGCTCCAACTTAAAATTCCCGATGCGTTCTTTGTGGTTATCCAGCAGGCAGTAGCCATATTTATCCACGATCTTCTGATTGGCATCTTTCTGAGCCTACGGCAGACACACAGGACAGACGGAGCGTCGCTTACAGGTGGGAAACCGAAGGCGTTCCCAGAGATCAGCGGAGGGAGCAGGCGGAGCGTTACCTGCTTCTCCTCTTTGCTCAGAGCCTTCCTGGCTTCCACCTTGTCTTTATGGAAGGCGTGGAGTTCTCTGAAGTCACACTTCTCCAGATCTGTGATCACTAACCGCTCCTGACGGGTCATCTCCTAACGGACGACAAACCAGTTAACATAAAACTGGGATTTCTCACCTGAACTGGACTCAGACTGATGAAACTCTTAACACATTAAATTATTCTCCAGCTGATGACAGTGATGCATGAAGCTGCAGAGTTGCATGGAAGCTCTGCAGCTTCATGATGGTCGTTCTGAATGGACCTGCAGTTCCGACCCAGAGGTTCTGTCCACGCGCTCCCTGCGGTCCCATTGTTTCTGTTTAAACCAGTCGGGTTAGAGCTATGGAACATAAACATGTTTGCTACATTTTATGCACCACATCCTCCTGCTGAGACCAGAACCACTGGCGACCGCAGTGGGACAAGCCTTGATGTTGATGGACGGGCCTGGTGCTGAATCAGCTAAACGTCTTTACATCAACAGGCTTCATCTCATTATTAAAGCTGCTGCAGGTCAACACAGGCCAACAAGACGAGCTGTGAAGCTCAGCCCATCGTTAGCGATCAATAAACCCGTCCACTCACCAAACCTGAACTGGATCTGAACCGATCAGATGTCAATAAAACACACAGCGTTCGTCTGTCGCAGTCAGTCAGTCAGGCTGACTGGCAGGCGGCGGTGGGCGGGCTCTGGGGGCAGCGGAGCGCGGAAAGCTTTTCTGGCTATAATAAAACATCATAATTGGATTTGTTCATATGCAGAAGCCAGTTGTCTGGATTAGCATATCAATGCTTTCATATAAATCGTATTTTCAAGAGCACTAAGCACCGCAAAATTAATTCTGCATGACGTGCTTTGAGGCTCGGTTTCCTCTACAGAGAAGAGACACACACACACACACACACACACACACACACACACACACACACACACACACACACACACACACACACACACACACACACAGACACAGACACACACACACACACACAGACACACACACACACACACGTTCCAGCAGCCAATGGGAACGCCGGCCTGGTCTTACCTTCCTCCAATCTCTGAAGAAGTTCTCACGAAACACCTTCTTGGTTGTGTATTCGTGGTCCAACATCTGGGCAAAGAACAGCGCCACTTCCTCTGCTGCCAGGCTCAGCTTCATCTTCTTACCTGCACACAAACACAGACCTCACCTGGACGCCTCACCTGGACGCCGTCCAGCTGCAGTGCGCTGGGACGGCTCCTTCACATCCACCAGCTTTCAGAAACTTTTGACAGACTCTGAACCCAACTTGAGGAGTTCTGGGATTTATAGACAAAAAATGTTTTTCTTTTTTTTCATTATTTTAAATTAAAAATTATTATATTTTTATAGCTTTAGCTGAATTCCTTTTCTGAGTGTCCTGTTTGAGCAAACGGCCTTATTTGAATTGATACATTTAATGACTATTGATTTTTAATAACAGATTAATGTGATGAATCGTTTCCTCAGAGGAGGCATTAAGTCACTGGTTCTGGTGGTTCTGGAGCGAGAAGCAGGCAGCTGATGATCAGAACCGGTGAATTCACCAGGGACCGGTTTTCCTGCAGAATAAAACCGAACTGACCGTTGTAGAAGAAGTTAACGTCGTCAGGAAGAGGCTGGTACTCCGGAGGGAAGTAAGGTCCGTTGTGCTCCAAGGACTTCCATTTCACTCCGTCTTCGTACCGGTCCTCCTCCCACCTGACAGGAAGCAGCGAGATGAAAACAGGCAGAGACGAGTGACAGCAGGACCAACAGGACGAAGTTCCCTACCATCTCCAGCGGCTCTGCTCCTCCTCTTCCTTCTTCTTCATCTTCAGCATTTTGGCTTCTTCGATCTCCTCCTTTGACCTTTTGGGTTTTTTGGTGACTGGCTCCTCTCCTTCCTCTTTCTTGACCGTCTGGAAGAGACAAACGTTTAAGATGTGGATTGAAGCCGTCCCGCTGTGACCAGGACGTCCAGACAGGCGGCTCAGCGTTCAGCCGGTCCAGAAGGAGGAAGACGCCAGCGGAGACGAAGGTTTACCTTTCCGGGTTTCTTTTTGGATTCTTTTTTCTGAGCTTCTTCTTCACTTGCTTCTTCATCACTGAGAGACTTGATTCCTCTTTCTGAGCTGCAGGAATGTGAGAGGACAACGTGAGAACAATAAAAGCATCAGTTTGATGTGAATCGGCTGGACGTACACGGACGCAGCTTCAGCCGCAGCTTCAGCCGCAGCTTCAGCCGCAGCTTCAGCCGCAGCTGCTTCCTCTGTCGGCTCGTCTTTCACACGTTTCCTTTTCAATCCTTTCTTCTTCTTCTTCTCAGTAAAGTCGTCCTGCAGCTCGAGTTTCACCAAATCACTGGTCACACAGAGAAGCAGCAGCATTTACTTCACAAACTGTCGAAATCATGTTTCATCTTTGAGTTAAAAATAAACCACTATTAATATTTTAGACAACAACCTGCAGTCATGTTTTAATCGCATCTGTGATTCATTTGATTTCACTCAGACCAGTCAGCTTTCAGTTTTATCAAATTTTAATACATTTGATATTTTGTAACAAATTCCATCTTCATGACTGCTTTAATTTACTCTGTAGTGTAAATTAAATGTCAGAAAAGAGAAACAATAAGAATACAATAATTTACTTCACTCTGTTAACCGTCATGATAGCAGTCCCAGTAATTATTACATAATTATAACTTTTAAAGAGAAAATAAAACAATCATCACATTTTTGAGACTTGTAAATTTCCCAGCTCAGAAAAACAAAATTAAACTCAGCAGTTTTAATTGACTTCATTAAAATCATAGAGCGACTCATGATGACAAGAAATCTCAGAAATATGTCCAGAGATCGTTAATAATCAAATAAAGAGGAGAAACAGTGAAATGTTGTGGTATTTAATTTAAAAATGGTTCCTGACCACCAAGTACCAGTCAAAATAGAAAAGAAAAAACAGCAGGAAGAAGAAGATGAATAAAACGACCCTGGGCTGAATCTGTTTAGATTTGTTAAGAACCACAGGAGTAAAACTGTGAGGCGGATCTGATGCTCAGGATCCAACTGCCATCAACTCATTTGTTACCTCCCGACGTTTTCTCCCTCTGCACTGGCTTACATTTATTCCTAGACAGAGATTGGCTCATTACAAAGAAGATAAAAAGTCTGTGTCTGCCGTCACTAAGGGTCAAAACCTCTTTGGGAGTCAGAAAGAGAGGAGGAAAAAGATGAGGCACCAGGATGCCCACCTGGAGCTGCTGACTGGCTCCAGGATTTCCCTGACCTGGGAGAAAGACCAAGCATCAAAGCTGAGCAGATGGAAACGATTCGACATGAAAACTCCTCCATGCTGCTGGCCGACAGAAAGGAGAGTTTACCTTCTCAGGAGACCTGTCATTGTTCTTCTTCTCTTTGGACTTTGTTGACCTTGAATTATTTAACAAAAAGTTGAGATAAAAGAAGAATGTGAGAAAAGACAAATACAATTTCTTTTAAACAGCGTTTAGTGATTGAGCCCCAAAGGCAGAAACAATCAGAAGCTTTTAGTCAAACTTTTATGTTGTTTCTTTACATCAGATCCAAACGAGACCTGGAGATTCTGAGCGCTTCCCGGCGCAGGCTGGACTTCAGTGTGTCCTAGTCAAAACTACAAATCAAACATGTGTGACCATCCAAATATGCTTTTACTCTGAAGGAGAACTTCCTCTACTTAACCTTCCAGTCTCGGCACGGCGGTCTCCCTCTCACTGCAGCTGCAGTTTGTTGAAAACAAGCAGCTCTGGAAACATTTAACCCACCTGGAAAACGCAGGTGTTCTCTGGTTGGAGTGATTCGTTTGAACATCGTAAGCAGAGCGCTGGTGGGTAACGGCTGCGTTTTCTTCTGCGGGTCACTTTGGGGCCGTAAACTGTTCACACTGAAGTCCGACTGCAGTCGCATTTAATGAGCAGCAGGAACCCCCAAAAAAATCATAATTCATGAAAAAAGTAAAAAGAAATTGCAGACCTCCGGTTATGGCGGCCATGTGAGATTGAGTGGTTGGACTGCTCCTCACTGCGTGTGGGTCAGTCACACGTGATAACGGGAGGTGTACGGAGGGGGCAGGGAGGCCCTGGGATGGCGGACAGGGTGTGGGAAATTAGGTTCAAGGGATATGTTGAATGTTTTATTTTGTTAAGCTTCTCAAAGGTTCAAGTTCATATGGGGGACAATCTTTTTTCGCTTTTTTGTCGTTTTTTTTCTTTCTTTTTTATACTTCTCCATTTCAGGTAAATTGGCGAGTCAGGCATGTCACAAGTTTTAAATCTTAAAATGGTTACATGGAACTGCAGGGGCCTACAACGTTTAAAGAAGGTCAAACAGGTCATTAACAAACTACAAGATTTGGATTCCAGAATAGTATTTTTACAGGAGACGCATCTAATGGGGGAGGACGAGGTACGAGTCAGGAGGAGGTGGCGGGGCAGTGTATTCACCTCGGCGTTCTCTTCACGAGCAAGAGGAGTTATGACTCTTATTCATGAATCCGTCCCATTCCTAGTAAATAATGTCATTATGGATAAGAAGGGTAGATATTTGATAATTCAAGGCTCATTACTTTCGGAAAAAATAAACCTGGTTAACATCTATGGTCCTAATACAGATGACTCTGGGTTCTTTCAGGACTTGTTCCTCTTACTCTCATCGCTACAGGGGCGCTCTGTGATCGCAGGTGATTTTAATTGTACTCTTAATCCAGAAATGGATAGATCCACAGGGTCAGACCTGACGCATAATACTTGTAGAACAACAATACAGATGTTTATGAAAGATCTAGGACTGGTAGACGTCTTCAGGGAATTGCAGCAAAAAACCAGAGCCTACTCATGTTACTCAGCAACATTTCAAACCTATTCGCGAATAGATTATTTTTTAATTTCATCAGAACTAGTGCCCAAAGTCCACAAATGTGAGTATGATAATATAGTGATCTCAGATCACGCTCCATGTTGTCTGAGCTATTGTGATAAGAATCTCACCAGAGACCCCCCTAGATGGCGCTTTCAGCATAAGTGGTTGCAGGATGAGGACTTTGTTAAATATATTGGGATACAAATTGATGAGTTCTTCCAGATCAACACGAATCAAACGACAGCAAGCATCAGATGGGAAGCCTTCAAAGCGTTTATCAGAGGTCACATTATTAGCGTCACAGGCAATAAGTCTAAGGAAGCCAAGATTAAAAGACAGCAACTAGAAAATAAAATAAGGAACACTCAGGAGAGGGTTTTTCAAACAAATGATGCAGAGCAGAAAAAACAATAGTTGATCCTTAGAGCAGAATATGATAAACTGTCCAGTCTTAGAGCTGCATCCAGTCTCTTAAGATTGAAACAAAACTTTTATGAACAGGGAGACAAGGCTGGAAAACTTTTGGCCTGGCAGATTAAAAAGCTTGAAGCGACAACTCCGATCACAACAATCGAAACCCAGGATAAAACATTAATAGATCCAAGGGACATTAATAATCCTCTCAGAGATTATTATCAGAAACTATACGACACTCAAGGTAATCTAGACCACGAAGAACTGGATCAGTTTTTGAGAGGACTACATATCCCTGTCATCGCAGATGATCGTAGAGCAGACTTAAATATAGAAATAAATAAGGAAGAATTAACACAGGCCATAAAAGGAATGGCATCTGGTAAACAAGCAGGGCCAGGTGGTATCCCCATCGACTTCTACAAAACATTTAAGGAAAAATTGCTCTCTGCCCTTCTAGATATGTTTGAGGAATCATTTATAAAAGGCACCCTGCTGCCCTCTTTGAATCAGGCTCTAATTATTCAGTTGCTGAAACCCGGAAAAACCTCCCAATAAGTGTGAGAATCTGAGACCCATTAGCCTACTTAATGCCCATCTCAAAATTATCTGTAAATTACTGGCAATACGGTTGCGAAGAATTCTGCCGGACATAATAAACAAGGACCAAATGGGTTTATAATGGGGAGGCAGGGATATCACAATATTAGAAGGTCCTGAATATTGTGTGGCTCAAAAAGAATGCTAAAGACGCGGCTCTCTCGCTGGATGCGGAGAAGGCTTTTGATAGGGTCGAATGGCCCTATCTCTTTAATATATTAGAAAGATTTAATTGTGGAAGTAATTTTATTAATTGGGTTAAATTATATAAAAATCCAACTGCAGAAATAGTATCAAATAAAATATTCTCAAGGCCGATTCAAATTAAGAAGGGCTGTCGCCAGGGATGCCCTCTCTCCCTCTTACTCTTCACACTAGCAATTGAACCTCTGGCATCAGCTGTTCGCCTTCATCCACGAATCTCTGGGATCGTTGTGGCTCCCACTGAGCACAAAATGTCTTTGTTTGCTGATGATGTTATTTTATTTCTAACAGATCTGAAATATTCAATACCGGCGGTGGAGGGGGTGAGTCAGGAATTTGGGAGAATCTCTGGTTACAAAGTAAACAATAGAAAATCTTCTATTCTGATAATAAATGGCGGTGAAAGGACTAATCCCACCAGGGAAATTAAGCACTTTAAAGTAGTGGAACATTTTGAATATTTATTGTTCAGATCTTCCCAGAATTACAACAGATAGTGAAATACAATTACGAGCACCTAATGAAAACAATAGCCACCTCATTTGACAACTGGACAACCCTGCCTCTGTCCATATTAGGAAGAGTTAATGCTCTGAAGATGAGTATACTTCCGAAGCTCTTATACCTCTTTCAGAGCATTCCCCTACCGCCTCCTCCTGAATTATTTAACTGCTTGAAAAAAAACATATTAGGCTTCAGATGGAACAATGGAAGGTCCAGGATACGTCTTTCTTTGCTTTATTTACCATTTGACAGAGGGGGGTTAAAGTGCCCCAACTTTAAATTTTATTATTGGGCAACACAATTAAGGACTATTATGTTCTATTTTGCAGATAAAGGAAAACCTCATTGGGTAGAAATGGAATCCCATAATTTAAGTTCAGCTCTTCCATTGTTCATATATTCCGATACATCAAATAAACTACAGAAACACACTACGAACCCCATTCTGAAAAACATGATTAAAATTTGGCAGGAGGTTAAAAAATACCTTGAGGAGCCAGACGGGATATCCCAATTTAGCCCAATATGGGGCAATCAGCTATTTGCCCCAGGTAGGGCAGATGGAACCTTTCAGCTTTGGGCATTGCAAGGCTTAAAGCGTATTGGTGACCTGTACCTATCAAATTCAGATATATTTTCGTCATTTGGGGAGCTACAAACCAAACTGAGCCTAAACAAAAAGCATTATTTTAAGTTTTCAGATAAGAAGCTTTGTGAAAGCAAATAACAGTAATCTAAACAGGCCTCCCTTACAACGCTCGAAAAATTAATAACCCGGGATAATTTAAGAAAGGGTATAATTTCAGACCTTTATAAAGTGTTGCTCTTACTCAACAGAGAACTCAAATATTTATAGAAGGCTCATAAACTGGAATTTGGACCTATTATCAAATGTCAGTGAACAGGACTGGAAATGTATAAAAACCCACACAATGTCCATTAACAGTCGATCTAGAATTCTACAATTTAAATGGCTAATGCGTATCTATGTTACGCCCGTACATTTAAATAAATACAATAACAACATGCCAGATCTGTGCATAAAGTGCAACTCTAAAGGGACGTTAATACACTGTATGTGGGAATGCAGACAAATTACTTTGTTTTGGACAGAGGTGAAAGTTATAATTGAAAACATTATCTTAAAGCCGATTTTACTGGATCCTAAATTGTTCTTGCTGGCTCTATACCCTGAGAACCATCATTTTAGTAAAACAGAATGTACTTTTATAGATATAAGCTCACTGGCAGCAAAACAATGTATAGCTTTGGCTTGGAAAAATGTCAACAGACCAAGAGCCACGCAATGGTTGAGAGAGATGGCATCCAATTTGCCGCTAGAAAGAATAACATATATTAAGAAATCCAAACAATATCTTTTTGAGAGAATATGAGAGCCTTTCATTACTTTCATTAAGGATTTAGACCTGTCAGAAGGCCCATTTGAATTCTGACTTGTAGGAACCTGCGATGTGCTATGATGTATAGAAGTGTACACTTATATCTAACCAGTTAGTCTGAACATCCCGTTTTATGAGAAGCTGTGTTCTGTGTGTCTTTTTTCTTTTTTTTCTGGTTGTCTTTTCTTTTTTCTCTGAAGATGTGGGAAATTAGAGTCATGTAAAAATTGTAAGGAGAACTTGTTCAAAAATTCAATAAAAAAATGTTTTTGGAAAAAAAAAAAGAAATTGCAATAGATGTGCTGATGTCGCCTCAGCTTCCTGGCTCTGATGCTAACCTGCTGGGTTTGGACCTCGTCAGAACCTGATGATTCTCTGAATTAGTCTGCAGTTCAGTTCTGGTCTGATCCAGACCAGCCGAGGAGTTTCAGGTTGATTCATTTTGGTTTTCTGCTGCATAAATCAAAGAGTTTTGAGCTGCAAATAAAAGGTTGAACATAGTTTTTAGCGGATGCCTGACTGCTGTCTCTATTCTAGTCAGGCGGTTTTGGGAAATGTGGCCCCGTTAACTAGCAGGGTCTCAGCGGATTAACGCCGTTTCCACGCAAGGCGACATGACAGGAGCTGCACACACTCCCCGCTGGATTCATTATTCTTATTCTGTGGTTTCTAAAGCTAAGCTGAGACAGAACCAGGATCAGAGAGGCATGAAACAACATGAAGCAAGCCGTCAACAGCCTGCTGCTCCCGGCGCCAGCCGTGCTTACAGGTGTCTGTTCGTCCCTTCACTCTCATCAATTACACGAGCCAATGACGGATCGCTCCGCTCTCATTTGTCTGCTCACAAATGCATGCTAATAAACGCATCTGATATCAAAGTAAATCAATTTATTCATACGAAGATGGAGAGTTTACTGTACGATGTGTAATGAATGCCACCAGCTCTCCTGACACATTCTCTCTTACACTTTGTCTCTTTCATTTAGTCTCTCTCTCACACACACACACACACACACACACACACACACACACACACACACACACACACACACACACACACAGTCATATAAATGATCTTATGTATCAGCGGTTGAAGTACCGAGCTGCCAGAGTTAATTTGTCTCTCCATCTGAGCGACAAGAAAGGCTGAGCTGAGCGTTGATGTGAGCTGGGTGAAGCTGCAGATGTTGGATGAGCTCATTGTTAATGGTTCCAGTCTCTAATGGTGGTCTGATGACTCAACACAGGCAAGGCGTCCTTTACATTGCTGCAAGCAGCCATTTCCATCCAATTAATTGTTATCCAAATCTTAATCAAACTTTTAAAATGATACAAAAAAGAAAATGTGAATTCGGTCTGCTGGTTTGGAGCAAATCCGCCAAGACGCGCAGAGCGTGATTTCATCAGATGTTTTGTTGACGCTGCGGGTGGCTGTAATAAACAGGAAGTAGGGCCGAGAAGCTAGCATGAACTCATCTCAGAACCTGGAGTCTCCTCTCAGCTGGAGGTTTTCAGAGTTGGGTGTCGCTGGTAAGGCAGGGAGAGTTTCCAACATCAGAACTCACTCAGCAAATGTTTCCATCTACTGCTAGCATATTTTAGCTTCTTTTGGAAAAAGCTAAAATATGTTAATATCCTAAAAAATATTGCAGAAATAAACTGATTTATTCATCCCTTCACTGACAAAAATATCACCATTTGCACAGAAACATGAAGACAGAACACTTAAGGATCATTTTAGGCATTTCATCTGCAAAAAAAAAGGTTCATTTGAGGTTTAGTTTCTAAAACCTCAAATCAAAAGGTAATAAAAAAGTTGATTTTTTTAACAGATAAATCTGAAGTAATTTGAATATATATAAAAACAATATTTTTGTCACCAATTTCAGAAAGAAAAAAAATTCTGAAATATTTCCAGCCTCTGTTTCTTAAAGTTTTGATGATTATGATGTAGAAATAATTGTTAAAATAAAATCAAATCCACTGACAGAATGCAGAGGTTCTTCCGGGTCAGAAGGTCAATCATGAGGAAGACAGCTGACTGGACATCAGAAATAAGATATTTAACTGTTTCTATTCTTCTGTACAAGATTAACCTGTTTTGTCACATTTTGATTGAATAGAGAGACTCAGAGCACAGTTCAATATTGATGAAGAAATACGTAGAACAATTTTATTGGCTGTGGAAGTTTTGTTGTGTAATAATCTCTTTTCCTCTGGATCTTTTGACATTTTTACGAAACTCCGGGCAAAAATTTATTTTAAAATGCTCCAACTCTTAATTATTAAGCTAAATAATTACTGGCGGGAAGAGTTTGAGTTAGATAACTGAAAACGTTGTTGAGGTAAAAGCACACCTTTTCTTCGTCAGATCTCCACCGGAACCGGCATTTTCACGGTCACTGGGCGGTTTCCGTTTCAGGCCTTTCTGCTTCAGCCTCGCGTCTCCTTTGGCGTCACTTTCTCGTCCCATTCTGGGGTCTGACGGAGAATAGTTACTGATTAGCTTCGGGATATAAGAGGAATATTTAGAATAAGCAGATTAAATATTCATATTAGCTAAATTTGACAATTAGCTTCCAGGATGTAGCCACTTAAAACAAACAACTGACAGATTAACTAAATCAACAGATGACCACAAATGTATTTTACTGCCAACCTGAAATAAATTCAGAGTTAACTCACTCACCGTTTGGAAGATTGAGAAAATTTGGGTGATTTGTCTATTTTCCGCGTAAAACACGAACTTGAAATCCGCGTTTCCTCTGACGGTTAACCACGCAGGCGGCAGTCCCAGCTGGACTCTGATTGGCCCGTTTGAGTGGCGGTCAACTGCCATACCTGCATGTGAACACTGGGGGAGCCAGAGGGCTCAAGAACCGGAAAGGTCGGGAACGGACCGCTGTCAATCTTATGCCTTATTTGGAAATGGGACCATTGCACTCCGGAAATGAAGGGGGCGCTATTTCCTATGTTATCCGCGGTCTCCCGTTTTTATTTTCTTTTGAAATCTATAATAAATATTCATCTTTAGCATGTATTTAAACGTCTCTCTTTTCTTTATTTCAGCGCAGCTCACAGTTTTTTATGAATTGCACAGCTTTCGAGAAAATGTACTTGTACATTACTGATGAAGACTTGAAATGGTTTTGATTTGAAATGGAAGGTATTTAACTCTGTTGGCTTCCTCCTCATTTAGCCACGTGCTTTAAAGTAAATTAAATTATTTGAAATTTGTGTTTATTTAACCTGGAAGGTGCTCAAAGCCTCTTTTTCAAAGGAGACATTTGAAACAATTTATTTCAAGAGATTTTTATAGATAAATATTTTTTGTTAAAATTTATAGTTTCACGTGTCCTTTACTCTTCGTGTCTAAGGAATGACCCAGATATTGGATCTGTTGCCATAACAATCACTAAGTGAAATTATTTACTCACAGAATGTTTCAAAGCCATTGTTTATGCTAATTATGATGTCTTTCCACTTATAGTTAACAAAAACTAAAGGAACAATTGTCATGATTTTTTTCCCTCAGAATTTTGATTTTGTCCTCGAATAGAGAAAAAAATCTCTTTCATGGTGGAGAGATTAGTAACTGTGGCCTCATGGCAGGAAGGTCTTGGGTTCAAATCCCAACCTGGGGTCTTTCTGTGCGCAGTTTGTGTTTCCCTGTGCATGTGTGGATTCCTTGGTGGCTTTCCTTCACCGTCCAGAAACATCAGCGTTAAGTTAATTGGTGTTGTTTTTCAGAAACATTCTGGGAATAATGAAAACGATTCTGATTTCACTTCAGAGGCTTTATTTCTTATTAAGAATATTATTCAAAAATGTGTTAGAAACTGCGAAAATCTCTACGAATATGATACAATAGAAATAGTCATTGTCTTACAAAGAGAAAATTCAGCTTCGAGATTATGTACTTTCCCATAAAAGTGTTGAAATGTTGCTTAGCAAATGACCAGAACACAGCTACTGTCTCTTTAAGAGACCCGGAAACAATCCTTCCCAGGGTTTGTTGCTGGGGGTTGACGGACAGCTGTGGGGGCCATGATATCTAACCCGCTGACTCGGGCTGTCCGGAGCAGAGTGCGGTTCTGTTGGCACCGAGCTGTGTCTCAGGCTCTCCCAAAGGCCTCAGGCGGCGGCAGCCGGCGCTGGTACTCCGCTCCGGGCCGAACGGGGCTCTCGGTGATGGAGGAGATCCTGGCGAGGGCCGTTGCACCTTTACCTTCATATGAAACCAGAGATAAATCTCCGCCTCCGCCCGAATCCACCAGCTTGGAGTTCATGAACTACTACAGAGGTCTGGAAAAGGAAGACAAAGTGGGTTTTCTGTCCAAGCTGGCCCAGGAGTGCGGAGTGGACCATAAAACGGTGTCAGAGCTCGCTACGAGGCTGCTGGACTCTCAGGGACGGGACCAGGCGACCATATTGCAGGCGGAGGACAGGCTCCGGTACAGCCTGACGCCGCGGTACAAGCAGCTGTTCGGCCATGTGAGCCGGGTCGAAGGCGGGGTGAAGTTCCTGGTGGACCTCCGAGCGGATCTGCTGGAAATACTGGCGTCCAAAGCAAGCGAAAACCCACACATCAGGGTAAGAGCTTTGTTTACTTTCTGTACGGGTGCCCGGATGACTCAAACTCCAGCATGCGCGTTTATTCACTTGGCTGTGAAGCAGAAATATGAAATGACTGGACTGGAGCAGCTGGAATGGAGTCGCTTGTGGTGGTTAGATGAGTCACGTGGTTGTTATTTGACGTGACCTTTGCCCCAGTTGGACTTCTCAGAAACCCTTCACCTCCAAACTTTAATC
The DNA here is from genome assembly GCF_027474105.1 of Poeciliopsis prolifica. NCBI lineage: Eukaryota > Metazoa > Chordata > Actinopteri > Cyprinodontiformes > Poeciliidae > Poeciliopsis > Poeciliopsis prolifica. The sequence continues at coordinate 920,122 of NW_026562376.1, read as the reverse complement.
AGACGCACATTTAGTGTCCGTATTCCTTCAATTCTTTTTATTTTGGTTTTAAGCCACAAATCATTATAAAATAAAGTAGAATTATGACATTTTTTTTAAACAAATAAGAATCTGAAAAGTGAGGGATGCATATGCCCTACTCCCCTCTAACATATTACTTTGTAGAACTACATTATGGTCTATTTGCAAAATAGGTTTTAAATAATTTAAATCTGGACTTTGACTAGGTCATTCAAACACACGAATCAGCTTTGATCTAAACCATCCCATAATATCTTTGGCTTATATTTAAGAAGGTTCTCCTGCTGGAAGTTGAAGCCAGTCTCAGGTTTTTTTTCAGTACATAAAATTTTCTTCCAGAATTGTCCTGATATACATCCTCCCATCAACTCTGACCTGCTTCCCCACAGCATGATGCCGCCTCCACCATGTGTCAGTCTAGGGATGAATAGGTGCAGACAGAGGTGGGATTTTGGCTGGAGAGGCCTTTAATCTTTTGTCCAATTCATATGTATATGTGGGCTGGGCAAGCTGAACAGATTACATTCGGGTGCCAATCAGAGCCTCTTTCCTGTGCTGCAGGAGCCACAAAGGAAAGCGATCCTTTAACAACATTAGATTCAGCACATGAGGAGGCAAGAGCTACTCTGCTGCTTGTACAAATTGAAAGTGCTGAATATAAATCAGGCATGTAATGAGTATTTTGAATGAATCTTTTGAAGGCAGAGTGGATTCAAAGAAAAGGTAGTGAAAGAACAAAAAATACATTTCTGCCGCAGTCGGAGACATGACTCCAGTGGGTTTTCTCTCTTAATTTTCCTTTTTTTGGCAGCTCTCCCTTTTTCCTAAAAAAGCTGCTCTCAATTGTTCAGTTTAATGTAATTAGTTTTCACTTTGACTCTGCAGAGTAGGCTCGCTGGCATTTATTGAATGCACTGAGTGACTTAGAAATACACATAAACTGAGCTGTTAACCCAAAACTACCACTAATATATTTCATAGTGTTCATAGAAAAACATTTGAGTTACACTGTCTAAGATAAAATTATTACATAAAAGTCTATATCTGAACATGTGCAGTGGACAAAAGGATTTTCCTCCTTTTTGACACCTTTGGCATCAAAAATCTTTATGTCACAGAAAGGTAACCAAGTAAATCCAAAAGGCATCGGTCAAGTAATTATATGAGATGTTTTGAGACTTTCTGTATCACCAGACAGCCAACAGCAGCACAAGAAGAAGAAAAATAAGCCTCCCAAACTTATTTCCATTGAAATTAAAAAAGTTAACAGTAGGGCAGAGACTTCCAATTAATTTATTACAAAAAGTTCAACGTGTTAAAAATGTTAACACAATTGTTTTTTTCATACAAAGTTTCTGTCCAGAATCATTATATTTGCTTGTTTCTAGTAAGCCCTTAAATCTGACAGACAAGCAACATCTGCTAGCAGCAGCTATGGAGCTGCTTCGGTCTGCCCACAAGGGGTTAATTTCTGTTGTGCTAAAAGGAGTTAGCCTTTCAGCTAATGCTAAAACAGTGCCTCTGTGATATATGCTGACTGTTCAAGGAGCTCATTGCTGCTGAATACAAACTGGCCTGACGCGTAAAAAAGAGTTTCCATGGAAGTTTTGTGAAATAAACAAATTTCAATATTTCTTAAAAACAACCTCATGTAGAGCAAAATGTTTTTTTATCAAAAAACATGGGCGCGCTTCCATTGTGAACATTTATTTTCATAATTCCAGTTTTGCAATTTTGTGATCAATGGAAATGTAGCTAGTTTTTGTTACTTCCTTCAGTGGTGCAGCGCCCCCACAGGCCAGGAGGGGAACAGGTTGCTCTTAGGGTTTGGTTGGTTTGACTCGAAGCAGAGAGAAAGAGAACCACAGCAGCTGGAGATGGAGCAGATGTTAAATGTCTTGGTTCCCCAGTCACACCGAGGCTACCGGAGTATCAGGTGTGACATCCATCTTTACATCTAACGTTTCAAAGTTTTTAGGTTGGTGAAACTGAGACTTTGCTGCTTGAACTCCTCTGACTGTAATAATAAACATCTGTCAGTCCTGACGTTTCCTGGTTTGCGTTTTAATGTTGATGGAGTGAAACATGTTGTCCTCTTTGTGAATGAAACCATTTTGCTGTGACCTCTCATTGATGCGTCTGAGCTTTACCGAGTCCAGCTGAGGGTTGATGTCTTCCTGCTGTGCAGAAGCATTTAGTTTCTGCAGCCCAGCCACACTGAGAGCTTTAAAGCCTTAAAGGTCCCGGCTGCCTGCACACCGATGCCTCCCGGGTCACACTGGAGCTGTTCAGCCTCTGCTTTCTGCTGCTCCATGATTGATTGAGCTAAAAACGAGAAAAGGTCATTTTTAGACATGAAGCTTCTGGTACAGAATGATGATGTGTTTACTGACTGTAGAAAAGCAAAGCGTGATGATTATCATAGTGGTGTTAAAACAAAGTCGGAGGAAGGAAGGCTGGATTTTGCAGCTCTGCATCTGCATCAATCTCTGCTTCTTGTAATAAAAGGATTTATTCTTGATGATCTATTTCTGACTGCTGACGTTGGGGGACATGGCTCCTCAGGGTTACAGCGAGTGTCTATGTGGGTCTATTTTCTCCCAGCCCAGCTGACATGTGGCATGAGGCCCACTGGGGTAAAGGTCTGCTCCCTTTCAGGTCCCAGTGAGGTTCTGTTTGGACTGAACAATCTGTCCAGGAAATCCCACAGCGGTCCATTTCAGGCCTCTCAAAGATCTTCCACACTTAGCAGATTTTAATATAAACTGTTACAGGGCTGTAAAAAAAGTATTTTTCTTTTTTATCACCTTTAAATGTTTCAGATCCTTAGATAAAGTTTGAAAGCTGATAAAAATGACCTGAATAAATGCAGAAATCAAATTTCAAAGGAAATGATGGTTTTCTTTGTTAAGAGAATAAAAATCTGTCCAAATCAATCTGGACCTGTGTGAAAACGTAATCCCTCAAACCTGGTAAGACTTGGCCTCCGTCTGGTATGAATTTACTCCAGTAAATACATGTGAGTATCACCGTCATCATGGCAACAGGTGCTGCAGCTCTGTTTCTCAGTAGCATCAAACGGATAATTAAAGATTTTCTCCAATTTCATGCAATGGTTTTTAGGTTCTTGTGTCTCTGCTCTGTCTTCTCAAAGCTCCGGTCATTTCAGATGGTCACACAGGTTCTGGTTCTGCCCGAGCTTTCTTCCTGAGAAAGAAGCGTTTTTCCTCTCCGCTGTCGCTACATGCTTGTCCAAATGTTAATGAATGCAAATGTCAACATTTTTACAAAAACATAAAGATGGTACCATAAATGACCTATATAGGTAATTTATTAGCAGTTTAGCTCCTCTCTAATGAAACAAAAGTTTCTTGTTTCGCTTCCTGTGGTTCTGGATCAGATTTGCTGCCAGAAGGGGTTCTGGTCCATACGGGTCCATACTGATCCTCTCCAGATCTTTCAGGGAGTTCAGCTCCCTCCAAAAATTTTTCTTATGTTCATTTTGAAATGGTTCTGATGGCGCCGCTCCTTGGTGAAGGTCGAAGATCCTGAAGAACAGATTGAAATCTATAAATGCCTTTGCTGTTCAGCTCCTATGGCTATTTATTTAATAATTTAGTTAAAAAAATGTTTTTTGAAGATTTTGATGTGTAGAATGTGAATCGATGATTGCGTTGTGTGTTTCTGTGGTAACCTCCCAGGTAGTTCTGACCCCTGACCTTTCTCTGACCTTTCTCATGATAAGCGATGCTCCACCAGCTGAGGTCTTCCATGGGAGACTGGCAACCATCTTGAGTTTCTTCCACTTCTTAAAAATAATTTCACCAATAGTACAGTTTGGTCTGTGGGGTCGTGTGGCAGCGTTTGGACTTTACTGATTAAATATTCCCCCATGTTCAAGGTCCGGCAGTATCAAGCTCTGTTTCATCACACCGGAGCGAATCGGTGGGTCACCACTGTCTGGTCTAGATTCACTGTGCTTCGTTTTCCCTCCAACAGAACAGTCTTTAGTCCTCTCCTCTGTCGGTCGGTCTCTTTCCAGCCCGAGGCTTTGATCCTTCCATTTCTAAAGACTTCATCTTCTGCAGGGTCAATGAAATACATATCTCAGTTTGACCTCCCTATTGTGTGGTTAAAAGTTTGCTTCCCAAGGCGCCGGTGGCGGCTCTGCTGCTATAGAGCTGCTGCCTCCTCAACAAAAATGGCTCACCCGGATTATCGAGCAAAATGCATTACTTCACCTCGGGCAGCTTTACAAACACACACACACACACACACACACACACCACACACACACACACACACACACACACACAGACACACACAAACACACACACACACAGACAGACTCACACACACAAACACACACACACACAGACAGACTCACACACACACAGACACACACTGCATCACAGACACAGGAATGAAAGTTTTGCTTAACTGAAAGTTATTTCCTGAAGATGATGCTGTGGAGCTGAATGATGCGGAGCTGATGCATTTATGCATGTATGTGGAGAGGAATTTCCAATTTGTCCAGGTTTGGATTTGAAGGATTCTCACGGAGCTTTTCTGCCATGTCTGTTGTTTGTTTTGTGTTGGCCGTTGTGATTGACAAGCTGCTATTAAAGGAAGTCCTTCTCTGGAACAGTTGGTAGGAGCTGCATGGAGGTGCCAGAGCTTGTGTGCTGCGTGCTTGTTTGTGTGTTTGAGATTTGCTTTAAATGAAGTCTGACCTCTGCTGGAGGACATGCCTGCTTTGAAATGGCAAGGTGTTTATTGAAGTGGCCCTTCTACGTCCGTTGCAAGCTCCAGCAAATCACTATTCATAATGTGTAAACATCCGAGCGCCGTGCAGACAGCCATGGGAGCGTGCAGCCTGTGGAAGATAAGAGTGTGAAATACTTCATTTCCTGCTGGAAGCTCTGAGACAATCTGTGCAATAAAAGTGTAATTTTAAGTTTGAGCTCCTTCAATTAAGAAACTGGAACTGAAAGGGTAAATTCACACCAGCTCTGCTCTCTTTGTATGTTTTCCCCCTAACAGTTTGCTAGACTCGGTTACCACTACTGCGGTTCTCTTTCTCTCTGCTCCGAGTCAAACCAGCCTGTTCCCCTCCTGGCCTGTGGGGGCGCTGGACCAAGAACCACTGAAGGAAACAACACAAAAACCTCTGAAGACACTGAGAGCAACTTCCTGCTTCACAAAATTGAAACAGAGGTGAGGAGGGGAACAGGTTGGTTTGACTCAGAGCAGAGAGAACGGGAACCACAGCAGCAGGAGATGGAGCAGATGATGGAGTTTTGGTTCCAATAGAACCGGGTCTACCAGACAATCAGGACAAAAACTGCCTAAGAATAGAGTTCAGGCTCATTGAAGCTATAAAATAAACGATGAATACGTCTGAGTTTTAGCTGAATGTCAGTTAGAAGTTGTTTTCTGTCCTTGCAGGACCTGAACGGTACTCTGAAGAGCCTGCTGTCCAAGTGGTTTGCTGTCGGTCTGCTCCGGCTGGAGAGGATCACCTGGCAGTCGCCCTGTGAGATCCTGCAGAAGATCAGCCAGTAAGACCCTTCATCCTCTCACTGCTCCTTCTCTCGCTAAAGATTTATGAAAACAGAAAAATGTTTTGGGCTCATCTGCACCAGGATGTCTAATCATTGTGGCTGAATCTGAGTGACCAGAATGCTGGAAATTTCTCTCGCCTCTAATTTGGATGAGAACGTTGTGAATTTCATTCACAGCGTGGCAAAGCGCCACGTTGGTGGGTGAATCCCGCTGAAATACAACCTGCACAGTGGGGAGCAGCGACAGACCGGCTCCTTCTAATTGAGGAAATAATGAAAGCCTTCTCTGCACCTGAACACAGAACAGATTTGGAGTTCTTGCTCCAAGAAAACTGTTAAATGGCTGCATTTTCTAAACTCTTCCTCCATTTTCATCTGCCATCCACTAACTCTGCAATTAGCAGATTAGCAGCTCAGCTGAGCCGCGGCTCCGTGGGGAGGAAACGCCTGAAATCTCAGGCAAAGCTTGTTTCAAACAACGGAATAAATGCGAGTCCTGAACCACGACAGCAAACCCAGGCTGAGGTTCGGCCGAGTGTTTCCCTCTGAACTCCTGAAAGGGCTTTTTCACTTCTAGGCAGGCAGGAGTTGGCTACCTAAACCTGACTGAGTTTTTCTGCCAGGTACGAAGCGGTTCACCCCGTCAGGAACTGGACCGACCTGAAGCGCAGAGTGGGACCGAACCGGCGCTGCTACGCCTTCACACACTCCGCCATGCCGGGGGAACCGCTGGTGGTGCTGCATGTGGCGCTGACCGAGGACATTTCTGACAACATCCAGGTCAGAACCAGAACCACATCCAGGTCAGAACCAGAACCACATCCAGGTCAGAACCAGAACCGACAACATCCAGGTCAGAACCAGAACCGACAACATCCAGGTCAGAACCAGAACCAGAACTGACATCATTTAGGTCAGAACCAGAACCGACAACATCCAGGTCAGAACCAGAACCAGAATAAACAATATCCAGGTCAGAACCAGAGTCATCTCAGGAAGAAGCACATACACACACACACACACACACACACACACACACATGCAGCAGTTGTCCTCCTGACCACTAGGGGGAGTCTGAAGCAGGTTCTGCGGTTCTACAACAATGTTGGAGACATGAAGTGTAACATTTTCCTTCTGGACGTCCTGTTAAATCAGAAGGTTAAGTCCTAAATGCAGATTGTTTGTCTCCCCCTGGTGGTTCGGAGGACTTCTGTGCTGTGAGTTTGTAGCTTTTCTTGCTGCTGTTTTTGCTGTCACAGTGATTTTCTAGGTTTTGTGTTTGTTTGGATCTTTCCTGTGAGCAGTTGGTTCCTTCGCGTTGGACCTTGTTGATAACCGTAGGTAAAGATGCAGTGGTGTGTGTTTTTCTTCCCTCAGAGTATTGTCCGGGAATTTGCAACTCTTGATGCAGAGGAGGACATAAACAAGATCAATTCGGCCATTTTCTACTCCATCTCCTCCACCCAGGCCGGCCTGCAGGGCGTGGAGCTGGGCAACTATCTCATCAAGCGCGTGGTCCGGGAGCTGCAGGTGGGTAAAGGTGCTGCTAAGCTAAGCTGAGCTAACGTTCAGACTTATTTATTACTTTATGCTGGTCTATCACATTGAATCCCAATAAAATACATTGTGACTCAGTTTCGGGGGTATGAATACTTCTGCTTGCTGTGAAGGTTTCTGGTTGTATAAACGACATATTCCACCTACAGGCTGAGCTGAAATCTAATCTATTCATCTCAATAAGCAGACAATAACCCTCCATGTTGGGCCCCTGAAGCTCGTTGTTTCATGATTGAAAATCCTAAATGCAACATCAGGAACCACTCAACCCCACAGATGGGGAAGCACTTTGCAGCACTTCCTCATCAAAACCTGGTTTAAGCTCCTTCAAGTCTATTTATTCATGTCAGAGGACCAGCGGTTCACCTCCAGGCTGCGTTCGTAATGGAAATAAGACGGAGCGCCACTTTCTGCCCAGAAAGCAGACGGTCTCAGTTCAGGTGGGCGACATCAAATCTGCTCATCAGCAGCTTCTCTGTCTCAGAAAATACTGAAAGAACGGCGTGCTTTCACTTTAAAGAGAGTGTTTGTTGAAAGTATTAGTTCATTAAACTGTGACGTTGTTTTGATGGCGGCCGGTAGCGAGCTGCAGAGGTCGCTGACCTTTCTGAAGGCACAGACAGCTGTCATTATGGGAGCGGAGGACCTCCTGCTGTTCCGTCAGGCAGATTCATCATTCTGACGCTAAAGAAGCTAATCTGAAGGAAGACAGAAGCCACTTATCAGCATCTTTTGATCCCTGCACAAGGAAATCTACAAAGCAGAACATTTAGTTGACTTTCTATTATAAATAGCCTGCAGACAGGAACCTCAGAGAAACACGGCAGGGGGTCTCCAGGTTCCTTCTCATCAGACATTTTGTGTGAAGTCTGCTGAACTGAAAGCTTCACATCCTGAACATGACAGTAAGGTTGTGTTTATTCACCTAATCTAACATCTAGAATAGGAGTAATTTATTATTTTCTCACTCTAGACTCATGATTCAATCATTAACACATTATGACTTCAGCAGATCTGTTGACATGTCATTCACTGTGCAGCAGACCCAAAGTTTCTCACTGTGGTATTTGCCATTCACATTCAAACCAAACCAGAGTTACTTCAACCGAGGACCAGAGGTCAGAGGTCGATTAGCGTTCACACCTCACCAGATTTCCAGGCAGCCTGACTGGAGCCGGTTAAAGCCGACTGAACAGGGATGTTGGACATGCTAACATAGATGAGCCATATTTTCTCCTCTTCATCCTCACTTTGTGGGTCGTTAGTTGGTGAAATCTGTTGTTTGGTATGAAATAGCAGCAGATCTGGCATTTAACTTTGAAATTTAATCAAAGTTGAATCCCTTTTCCTACATTGTGATTCTTGCTTTACACTTCAGCAAATCAGCCCAAAGTTCTGTCACCTGATAGGATTTGCTTGTAGGCTATTGCAGTGGCTGACCTCCTGCAGCTAACGCTAGCCCTATGATGTGCAGAGATCCAGGCTGTCTGAGAGGGACAGCATTGCCACGGAGGATTGGCTGTAATGATGGACAGAAGATGGAGTGGGATAGAAAAGGTCACAGTTGCAATTTCAGGTGCAGGAAGAATATCTTGTTTGTCTTTGTAGATTGGATCCCCCAAGCAGAACTCGCTCCGTCATCCGTTCCCTTTTCGCTTTTCCCGCTGCTTTCTTACTTATGCCATCGCTCTCTTTTCCACTAACTTTTGCTCAGTGTGAGGAAGGCAGAGCTACAGCATAGTCAAGTGTGAAGAAACATAAAGGGGAGAAGCAGCAAGGAGCCTTGATTTTTAAATTGAAAGGTGGTTGAAATAAGGCAGAGCAGAAGAAAAATAAAGTGTCTCACCAGGTGGTGTCTCACACTTCCACTTTCATAGACAGCTATTGCCTTTCTGCCTGACACATTGTTCTCTCACTTATTAACGTAGACACCCAAGCACAGAAATGTGTCTGAAGAGGGAGGCTTTCTTTCTGCTAAATGAAAGGGTGTTGAGACGGCAGGGAGCTCCGAGCCGCGGGTGACCGCTGCCGATGAGATGACACACAGGAGGGGAGGCAGTTTAGAGACGGGGACAGGTGGTACAGGAAGAGGAGAAGAGGAAGGAGAGGATCACCCATCAGCATCAGCAGGCCGGCTCAAGAAGCAGCTCAGATGATTGGTGATGGAGTCCCAGACAGAGGAACCGACGGGGTCGAGCCGTCCGAGCAGCAGCAAAGACGTCCTGGTTCTGTTTTCACACCGAGCCTCAACCTGTGTAGGTCTGTGTGGACTGTCTCTGTGTAGACTGCCTCTGTGTAGACTGCCTCTGTGTAGACTGTCTCTGGATCTGTGACAGGATGGAGACACAGATCCACTCAGACAGCTGCTGCACGAAAGAGAGAGCAAAACCCAAACATTTAGGTTTAATTATCATTCTGGTGTTGAATTCAAAATCTGCCAAATATGTTTCTATTCTTTCTGTTTTCCTCCCTCCAGCTGTATGAAGTGATGGAAGGCCTGATTATGATTCATCAGTGGTGGGCGCCACTAGCTCAAAGGTTAGCTGTGCTAACCCTAAAGCATTAATCATAAACATCATTTCTGCTAATGCTAGCTGCTATGCCAGCATAGTAACTAATGGAAGCTAATGCTAAAATGCTAATATCGACCATGACAGGCCAGACTTGTTGCTACTGTACGGTTTGGAACGGCTTTCACTCATGGGTTCAGTTTGACTATGATGCCACAGGTGGTTCTACAGTGATGCATTCTGGGTACTGAACAATTTGCATCACATCACAGGTGGAGAATGTGAGGAAAAGATTCAGATGTAAATATTTAATTTGTCTGTCTGTTAGTGTTTTGTTTGTTTGTCTCTACCAAGGCCTTTTTGGTAGAGACAATTAACTCACATGGTATATTTCCATCCATCTATACATATTTATATCTCTCCATTTATATTTTTTCTCTATGTATCAGTTTTTCTTTCCAACACGACAGGAAGCGGAACTGCTGCGTAATCAATCTTCAAAATAAAAGCATGATCTTACTTCAGTCATCCCCAAAACGTCAACATGGATGTCAAACTTTACCTGAAGGTTTACAGAACAGTCCAGTAAATTAGCACTTCAGAAATGATCTGAAAAACGAAGCTAGTACTTCAAATGTAGCTAAAGGCAAATAAAAGCTCTGACATTAGTGGGTTACAGGAAGTGGGTTTCACACTTTAACCTCAAAAGGTTTTCCAAAACGATGAATTTTTTGTGCCGTTGTTTCAGAGCGAGTTCCCCCACATGGCCCAGTTCTCCAGCCTCTCGCCCATCCCAGGGTTCTGCTCCTGGCTGCAAGGCCTGCTGGGCCAGCACAGGAAGGAGGGCCGGGGGCCCGACCTCTTATCGGAGCAGGAGTGGAGCGAGCTGGAGCAGGCCCTGGACTCCAACACGGGAACCGCGCCCGTCGACTCTCTGCGGAAGCTCATCGCCACCGGAGAGTGGACGCGCTCCGAGAAGCTGTGCCGCGCCCTGGAGCCCGTCCTGATGCGCCTCTGCGCCTGGTACCTCTACGGAGAGAAGCGCCGAGGCTTTGCGCTCAACCCAGTGGCCAACTTCCACCTGCAGAACGGCGCCACCATGTGGCGGATCAACTGGCGCGCCGACACCAGCCCCAGGGGCGTGGCCAACTCCTGCGGCATGATGGTGAACTACCGCTACTTCCTGAACGAGACGACCAACAACAGCGTCCTGTACCTTCAGAACAAGGTGGTGGCGGCTTCGGAGCAGGTTCTGGGCCTCGTGTCGCAGTTTCAGAAGAACAGCAAGCTGTGACTGCACTGCAGACGGCAGAGTATCGGCGGAGTATCAGCAGAGTATCGGCAGGGTATCGGCGGACGATCGGCAGAGTATCGGCGGACGATCGGCAGAGGTCAAACATGTTCTATTCAAAAAAATCAGACATTCTGAGATTAATCTTCGAAATTTCTGAGAAAAAGACATGGAAATTTATGAGCTACGAAACTTTAAGAATGTAAACTTTTGAAACTAAAAATGTCATATTTTCAAACTCATAAGATTCTTTGGCAGAAATGTGCTCCTCTTTTTTCCTGGTACGCTGTTGTAGTTCAACTTTAACAGTTTGGTTTTCGTGTGAAACACTGATGTGTTGTTTTGTGAGTGTTTGATGCCCCCGGGCCCCGGGCCCCTGCTGCCCCCCTGTGATGGACTCCTGACGTCAGGAACAGAAAGTAGGCCGATTCCTCCATGATGTAACTCGGCCCATCTGCTGCGCCTCATTAGATTTCTAACCAAAGCTGTTTGGTATTGTGTAAGTGATTCTCAGAACAGACTGCAGCTAATGAAGCAGAAGGCATCCGTCAATGCCAAAGCATGTTGGAAGGTAATAGCATGTAATGGGGGGGTCTGGAATGAAGGAGGTTTATTCTTTCATCAGGTGAGCCGATGCACCGTAAACACTACAAAACAAAGATGAATGGATCTTTTTCTTCCTTCGGCTTCACCTGCAGCTGCTCTTCTCGCCTTTAAAGCTCATTAAAGAAGCATGAAGTCGACCACTGGAAATATTTTCAGAAACTAAAAAAATAAAAAAAATTCTGTTTAAACTATCGTGCTGGCCCAATTTATTGAATGTTTTTCCTGTTCTGATTTTTCCCTGCACATCGGAGACATGATCATTCTCCAGAGATCGTCACTGATGTCCTAAGGACCGAGCGGGTCTCCCATCAGCCGCCCCCTTGTTGTGGAATAATACATCACAGCAAGTTGACTGTGAAATTACATTTTATCTCAGGAGTCAAACTTTCTTTTTATTTTTTTCAAACACATCTCCTTTCTTAGCTCTGCGCTGCTCTGTGTCCCAGAAACTAATGGAGTGAGAAATAAAGTTAAACTAAATGGTGAGATTGATGGAGAGGATGTGTGTGTGTGTGTGTGTGTGTGTGTGTCTGTGTGTTTGTGTGGGTGTGTCTGTGTGTGTGTGTGTTTGCTGATGCTAATATTAGTGTGGCAGTATGCCCTGGAGGTTTTGAACGCACCACACAAGTGCTGACATTTAATTGGTGGTGGCGCTGTTTGTATATAAGGGGCCCTCCCTCACCTGGTCAACATGTGTTTCCGGTTTAGACCTCTGTTGCTGTGCAGCGCCAGTAGCTCATTACCTGCATGCTTTTAGATTTGAGGTTTAACACTTATGTTTGCTATAGACGCTGCTGTTTGTCCTTGGTTGCTGTTTGCCTGTTGCCCTGTGGTTCCTGGTTGATGTCAGCTGTTATTTTGGTTGTCCGTCGGCAGTCCATTTGTCGCTCTGATTGCTGGCTTTCTGCCAGCCGTCGTGGTCAGCGTGAACCTGACTCCTGCCCCTTGTCCAGCTTGGCTGGTTCGGACTGGCGACCAGCTTGGACGGACTCTGCTGCCGCTCTTGAGTGGCGTCTGTGGCGTGGCATCCCAGGACGGATTCTTAATTGACAATTGCTGCTGATTGTTGACTGAACGACAATTATGAAATGACTCATGTAATTTGAATGTCTTTTATCTTGACAGGAAAGGCCAGTTCGTGGTGTTGGTGGTGGACTTTCCGGGTGGTGGTACTTTTTTGATTTGCTGCACAATTTTCTTTAGTTTTGTTGTTTTGTTTGCTGTGTTTCTTTTATTTAGGTCACTACCCTGAACTGCACTGCCACCCTTGACTTGAGCCGTCACTGTTATTTATTTAATGTGAGTGGTTTTAACTTGGTGTATTTTATTGATTAGCATGAACTGATGTAATAAATAAAATTATTGAAATTAGTGAGATTGTCTCAAGCCTCATATGTAGCGGCCTGTGTGCCTTGAAGATAACTTTTTGGGGATAAATTATTACAATTTTGTCTTAAAAATAGTTCTATTGAACCACACCGGTCCCACCACATTAGCATCAGCCAGTAGAGCTGATGCTAACATTAGCATCAGCCAGTAGAGCTGATGCTAACATTAGCATCAGCCCGTAGAGCTGATGCTAATATTAGCATCAGCCAGTAGAGCTGATGCTAATATTAGCATCAGCCCGTAGAGCTGATGCTAACATTAGCATCAGCCAGTAGAGCTGATGCTAATATTAGCATCAGCCAGTAGAGCTGATGCTAACATTAGCATCAGCCAGTAGAGCTGATGCTAACATTAGCATCAGCCCGTAGAGCTGATGCTAATATTAGCATCAGCCAGTAGAGCTGATGCTAATATTAGCATCAGCCCGTAGAGCTGATGCTAATATTAGCATCAGCCCGTAGAGCTGATGCTAATATTAGCATCAGCCAGTAGAGCTGATGCTAATATTAGCATCAGCCCGTAGAGCTGATGCTAATATTAGCATCAGCCCGTAGAGCTGATGCTAATATTAGCATCAGCCCGTAGAGCTGATGCTAATATTAGCATCAGCCAGTAGAGCTGATGCTAATATTAGCATCAGCCCGTAGAGCTGATGCTAATATTAGCATCAGCCAGTAGAGCTGATGCTAATATTAGCATCAGCCAGTAGAGCTGATGCTAATATTAGAAGCAGCCAATAATATTTCTGTTCATCAAACTGCAACTTTATCATTGAGCAGTTTTAGAATTTAGTTCTTGATTCTTAAATATTAAGTCGAAAAGACTTCAGTGAGCATCTTTGGACTGGAGGACCAGCTCAGAAGTTTACATACACATGCCTTCCATCAGGAGGGAAACCAGAGCCGGAGCTAGACCTTCAGAGTGAAGGGGGCCAAGGATGAGACAATTAACTCACATGGTATATTTCCACCCATCTATACATATTTATATCTCTCCATTTATATTTTTTCTCTGATATGTATCAGTTTTTCTTTCCAACCTCTGGCAGTCATAATTTAAACTTTAATCACCTGCATAGTGCAGATGATTGACACAGGCCTGACTAATTTAACAGGAGATCTTATTAAACTCACCAAAAACTAAAAATAATGGTGAGTTCTCTTTATTTCAGCATCATGTTTATTTAAAATCTGACATTTGGACGGTTTGGGTTAAATGCCCGACCCAACCTAAAATATTAAATGGCTTTAAAGTGAAATAAACAGGGAAAGATTTAAATTTAAACATGACATCATTAAATATTCATTATCAACCAGTCAGGCCAGTTCGGCCGATATATTCAAAGCATTACTGTTTTTCCTTTGGAGAAGTTTGTGTTAAGTCTTGAGTTTTCACTGATTAATTTCCATTTTGTCATATTTTTGATCCATCCTGAACTCTGACTCAGCCCAGAACCAGGAAGAAAACCTCCTTACAATCAACTGGATATTCTGTCTTTTGAGGGAATTTGTGCCTCAGCTAAAATAATCCCGTATCGCTGACAGTCCTTTTAATTTGCGGCGATGCTGCGTGCGTGTGTGCATGCTGATGGCGCATTTCATCGTGAGGAAATTGCCTTAGGAATGAAGCTAATCCATTCTTTCCAGATCAAAAGTGACCAGAATAGCAGAGAGGAAGCTGCGGCGCTTTCACACTGAAATTAATTCTGATTAGCTGCAGATTTCAGCTGCGCGTCTCCATCTGCAGAGACAAAATGAGGATATTTACAAGAGAGGACTGGTTCAGAAGGTGCCACCAAACAAACATGGCTGTTGATCAGTTTGCAAAACATGTGAATAAAGTGAAACTATTTTGCATGAGTGCCATAACCTCAGTCTGCCTGGTATCTAGAAAGATGACAATTGTTCAAATTGAACAAACGTGACATTAAGTATCGAGCTCCTGACAGGAAATCCTCAGTCAAACCATCAAAAGTTCACAGATGTCGGCGCTGCTGGTGCAGCGATGTTCGCGTCGGGGTTGGAATCGGTTCACACAGACGTCTGACTGCGACGGTTTTTTATTAGTATCCTGAACAAACATGCAGAAAAACGATCAGATTTCAGCGAGAGCCTGGAACTGATGAGCTACGTGGAGAACGCAGCTTTCGTTGAATAAAACGCAACATGGCGGCTCGACTGCAGAGGCTTAAAACCATCAGATCCATCTTAGGTCCAATGATCAGGTATTTTTCGGATCAAAGGTCAGAATTGGGCCATTGAGCCATGAAAAGAGGAGTTGCCTTTTCTTGGTGTGTGATGGAGTCGATGCTCAGGGTTCTTCATCTCTTCGTCAGCTTGATGAGTTTCTCTGGTTCTGGAGCTGCTGGCCCAGCAGGTCGCTGACCTTTCACCTCTAAGAAGTTGGTGAATTTTCTCTTTGCGGAGCATCCACTCTGTTTGTGGAAACGTTCAGCCAACTTGTTGCTGCTCACATTCCTGACATTTGAAGGAAATTGATGCCTGCTGCATTCGGAGGCTCCGGCTGCTGCAGCGCATGTTCCAAATGTCAGAGTGTGGCTCGTTCTCCTCTCAGTCAGGTAAGAGGGTTCAGCCGATACGGCTCCTCCTGCAGGCTGCTGATGTGTGTGTGTGATTCATTCAGGTGCGTTAATCCATTCATCCCGCTCACTGTCCCCGGCCATCCTTCATGCTTCTCATCTCCAATCATCTCCATTCTCCTCCTCCAACCTCTGGCAGCCCAACCAATCCTCTGGACCGTCTTCAAAGGGTTTCATGCTTCTGAATCAAAATCAGGACACACACACACACACACACACACACACACACACACACACACACACACACACACACACACACACACACACACTCCTGCAGCTCATTCCACTCTGCATCATGCAGCCTTCGGTGGGCAGCAGAGTTTCATTCAGACTCTCTGCAGGTTCAGTGAACCAAATGTTTCCATTCTCCTGATTTCCATGAACTCCATCCTGTTCCCTCCATCCTGTTCCCTCCATCCTGTTCCCTCCATCCTGTTCCCTCCATCCTGTTCCCTCCATCCTCCTGTTCCCTCCATCCTCCTGTTCCCTCCATCCTCCTGTTCCCTCCATCCTGTTCCCTCCATGCCATCACTTGATCTTGGGTGATTCAGATCAGAGCGTCTCTTCCCACAGCGCCTGACTTTGTGAACATCTCCATAAGTGATGTTGTATTTATGCAGATAATCCCTGAATCCTGTTTTTACCTGCAGCTGTTTGCTATGAAAGTTACAAAGCAAATCCATGCAGCAGGAGTTTGTAGTGATTTGTTGGTCTCTGCTGTTTCAGTCCTCTGAAACAAAAATGATGGAAGGAAACGGTCCATGCGGTCCATGCGGTCCATGCGATCCATGCGGTCCATACGGTCCATGCGGTCCATGCGATCCATACGGTCCATGGGGTCCATGGAGTCCAGGCGGTCCATACGGTCCATGGGGTCCAGGCGGTCCATACAGTCCATACGGTCCATGGGGTCCAGGCGGTCCAGGCGGTCCATACAGTCCATACGGTCCATACGGTCCATGCGGTCCATACAGTCCATACAGTCCATACGGTCCATGGGGTCCAGGCGGTCCATACAGTCCATACGGTCCATACGGTCCAGGCGGTCCATACAGTCCATACGGTCCATATGGTCCATGGGGTCCAGGCGGTCCATACGGTCCATACAGTCCATACGGTCCATGGGGTCCAGGCGGTCCATACGGTCCATACGGTCCATGGGGTCCAGGCGGTCCATACGGTCCATGGGGTCCAGGCGGTCCATACAGTCCATACGGTCCATGGGGTCCAGGCGGTCCATACGGTCCATACGGTCCATGGGGTCCAGGCGGTCCATACGGTCCATACGGTCCATGGGGTCCAGGCGGTCCATACGGTCCATACGGTCCATGCGGTCCATGCGGTCCATACGGTCCATGCGGTCCATGCGATCCATACGGTCCATGGGGTCCATGGAGTCCAGGCGGTCCAGGCGGTCCATACAGTCCATACGGTCCATGGGGTCCAGGCGGTCCATATGGTCCATGGGGTCCAGGCGGTCCATACAGTCCATACGGTCCATGGGGTCCAGGCGGTCCAGGCGGTCCATACAGTCCATACGGTCCATACGGTCCATGGGGTCCATGGGGTCCAGGCGGTCCATACAGTCCATACGGTCCATGCGGTCCATACAGTCCATACGGTCCATATGGTCCATGGGGTCCAGGCGGTCCATACAGTCCATACGGTCCATGGGGTCCAGGCGGTCCATACGGTCCATACGGTCCATGGGGTCCAGGCGGTCCATACGGTCCATGCGGTCCATACAGTCCATACGGTCCATGAGGTCCATACGGTCCATACGGTCGAGGCGGTCCATGCGGTCCATACGGTCCATACGGTTGAGGCGGTCCATGCGGTCCGTCCGGTTCATATCTGAGTTCAGGGAGACAAACTTGAACTCATCATGTCTGTCTCGCTTCACTTCCTGTATTCATCAAAGCAGCTTCAGAGTTGTTTGCATGTTTGGAACACTAATAGATATTTCAGAAGTTATGCGATTTGTTGATGTCGAGTTTCATAATCACAAAGGAAGTGACGTCAGCTGCGGCTGCGGCGTCTTTCCATCACGTTTCATCAAATGGAGATGAGATCACATGACGCTCTGCCGCCACAGGTCTCCATAGAGACGGAGGATCTCAGAGGGACCATCTGCAGCCCGTCGGTCCGGTACCCGGTCCCCCCGGTCCCCCCGGTCCAGTACCCTGGTCTGTACCGAACTCCTGCAGCGTCTTCAGGTCCACTTTGACAGCGAGGCTCGCTTCACCAAAACTCTGGAGGAAACGAGCCTCATTTAAATATTTCTTGAATGTGTGTGAATAAAAAGTAAAAGCTGTTATCCTGCAGCGTTCAGTTCGTTCCAGGACGATTCAGGTACCAAACCATCTGTTTGGTCCCAAAGCTGCAGGATGAACTTGGCCAGTTTTCTCTGGATAGCAGCGAAGCACGGAGGTGGAAGTGTCATGCTGTGTGGATGTGGAGTCCAAACATCTTCCTATCGAACACAAGGTGTCCTAACTTTCCCCTCATTTAAAGGACCAATGTTTAAAATCATCTGGCTATGAAGTGATTTATCTCCCAGTTTCCTGGAGGACTTGCTCATTATTTCACCGTCATGCTGTGGGTTCTGTCGCATTTGGACCAGAAAATTGTTCCATCAAAGAATAAAGAGTTGTTAGACGCTGACAGCAACAACAGAAATATGATTAAATATTTAAATCGGAGACTTTAGTTTCAGCTCAGACTGTCTGACATCCTGAGTTTTAGAAAGCAAGAACATCTCTGAACACAACTGTGAGAGAAACACAGTCATCTGCATTATGGCTGCTAGAAGCTGGAATATTTAGTAATATTTAGTCATGAGGAATAAATAAAGGCCTAAATTAGGAGACTTTAAATGCTGCTGCTGTTTTAATGTGTGGCTTTAATCTGCTGCAGGTTCTCAGGATGGAAATCAGGTTAAATCAACTGGACTGGAAACAGACATGAAGATGAGTCAACATCACCTAAACATGTAAATACATCAGAGTCAATAACAAGACAAGTTAAATCCCACATCAAGATTATGAAGAAAAAGTTCAGAGAATGTTTGAGTCTGCAGACAAACAGTTTGGATGTTAATATGAGAAATAATCTGTTTCCATAAAGTGAGTGGAAGCTGTTATTAGAGGAAATGTGTGATGAGTCATTAACCGTCAGACTGAAATCATTTTGTGTTTCTGCTACGTCTTTGCAGCCGCAGCTTTCAAAATGGCTCTTTAAACAAACACTGGCTATTAAATAATTACATGCAAATTGGCCAACAAATAACAACATGATTAATCCAGGGATGGGTCAAATGGAGCCGTTTCAGGACGAAGACGTCTGAGGCCCGTCCATAGCAGCAATAATTGGCTCTGGTGAGGGATGAAGATCTGGATTGATAATGGCTTCAGCTGAGAGCTTGATTACCGAGCGGCTCTCTGCTGGAAATACTCCAGTCTGACGCTCTAATTGAAGAGCTTTCAACGCTAAACTGGAGCTTCCTAAATCATCTCTAATCATTCACACAAACCACCACACTGGGAAAGTTCCAACTGGTAATACTGGTGTTACTGGGCTCATGAGCTGCTTCATCAGACTAGAAATGTTACTTGGTGACCTCAGCAGTTTATAAAATGTTTTAATCTGTAGCGGTGCTTTGAGGACGGATCCCAACGCTGCAGCTGTTTCTGCAACATCTGCAGCTTTCAGGCCTCGATGCTTTAAATCTCGACAGCAAAAGAACAACAATCACTTTTAGCTTTAAGTGTTTATTTGAAATAAAATTACTCTGGCAGACTGGTTCCAAACCGGTTCCAAACCGGTTCCAAACCGGTTCCAAACCGGTTCCAAACCGGTTCCAAACCGGTTCCAAACCGGTTCCAAACCGGTTCCAAACCGGTTCCAAACTGGTTCCGATACATGGAAGCAACATTGCATCATTGCATCGCTAAATCGTTGCATCTGCATTTTGGAAATATCTAATAATTTTGTTACTTTAGACATTTTCAGAAAATAACAAACTAAAGTTAAAATTAGATCATGGAAATGATCCATTATCATCATTGGACTGAATATTGATACTTGCAGTTCAGAATCAATTTTACAGCATAAAGCTCTGATATCAGAGCCATCAGTCCACACACACACACACACACACACACACACACACACACACACACACACACACACACACACACACACACACACACACACACACACACCTATGAGGAGGCCAGAAGCACACACCTATGTGTGTGTGTGTGTGTGTGTGTCTCTGTGTGTGTGTGTGTGTGTGTGTGTGTGTGTGTGTCTCTGTGTGTGTGTGTGTGTGTCTCTGTGTGTGTGTCTCTGTGTGTGTGTGTGTGTGTGTGTGTCTGTGTGTGTGTGTGTGTGTGTGTGTGTGTGTGTGTCTCTGTGTGTGTGTGTGTGTGTGTGTCTCTGTGTGTGTGTCTCTGTGTGTGTGTGTGTGTGTGTGTGTCTGTGTGTGTGTGTGTGTGTGTGTGTGTGTGTCTCTGTGTGTGTGTGTGTGTGTGTGTGCGTGTGTGTGTGTGTGTGTGTCTCTGTGTGTGTGTGTGTGTGTGTGTGTGTCTCTGTGTGTGTGTGTGTGTGTGTGTGTGTGTCTGTGTGTGTGTGTGTGTGTGTGTGTGTGTGTGTGTGTCTCTGTGTGTGTGTGTGTGTGTGCGTGTGTGTGTGTGTGTGTGTCTGTGTGTGTGTGTGTGTGTGTGTGTGTGTGCGGTTGTGCTGCTTCTGGCCTCCTCCTCTCATTTTAATGCTCCATTAAACTGAAGCGTTTCTTCTGGTCGTTCTGGACGTTTGCAGGATCAGATTATTGCGTTAAATCTTCTTGCTAAAGAGGCGCAGGGCGAGCAGAGCGGCCATTTTGACATTACGGCCGATCCTTCCTGATGTCTGCTCCGTCTCTTCTCATCATGTCTCCGTGGTCTCGGCCGCTGTGGAGCTCATTTAGCCGCCTGTTCCTGTCTTTGAGAGGCCGGTCGACTCTTTGCTCAGCCTTCTTCTTCCAGCGCCTCCTGATCTTCTCTCAGTTTTTCCTTTCGTGTCTCTGAGGCAACACAGACTAAATGTAGTTGATCATTTAGTCTCTGATGGAAACCGTTTTCATGTTATCAGACGAGGCTGGATGAACATCTGATGGTTTTAACCACTTTTAAATAGTTACTTCAAGAACCTGAACGCTCTAATAAATTGGAGGATTTCTGAACTTACACTGTTTGCACTCTGGAGAACAGTTATATCCAAATAACTGATGCAACTTTTAATACATCAGTGGATGAAAAGTAGTGCTGCAGTGTGAATGGTCAAACATAAAAGCTTCTTTATCTGCATTAGTTCAGGGTCAGCCTCTGGCTTCTGTTTGTTTTGTTCTGTGATCTGTTTCCGTCACAGATTTTATTTTTATGTTTGGCTTCATTTCTTAGAAAGGTCAGATGTGCGTCTTTCCTTCTCTGAGCGAACGCTGCAGCAGCAGGACGAACTGCGACGTTTTGCAGACGTGTTGGGACGTTCAAGGAGCGAATGGCGGTTCAGTAAATCTCTGTCTCCAGCAGGAGGTCCCCTGTGTGATATGGATTGTTTTCAAGTAACAGGCGGTGAAAATGGCCTTCTCATTATTTTTAATGGCTGTTTGTTTGTGCTGCAGTGGAGCCGAGCTGCGAGCGGGAGGAAAAAGTTAGAGATGCTCATGCAGAGAAGAGACTTTGTGTTAATCCGTGTTCACTGTGGAGTCATGGAAACCGAGCGTTGCGGTGAGGACCGCAGCCTCGGAAGCTCTCGCATGCTGCTGCATGCTGCTGCTGCAGCAGCTGCTGCAGCACTCACGCCAAGCTAATTGGGATCATTTTCTACCCAAAGCTGATTTGGTCGGCGAGTCCCAAACCAAACCAGCAGCTCTGCGGTCAGGAACTTCCTCTAACCCTGCAGCTCCGTCAGAGCTGAACAAAATGACATTTTCTCACCATCGAAATGGTTTTAATTAAGCCTCCCATGTGGCCATGGCAGCATCACGGAGGAGATGCCGCCGCCGCAGCATCACGGAGGAGATGCCGCCGCTGAATGAAGGACCAGTGGTTGGGTGTCATGTCCTTCATGACGACTGCTCAGGTTGCTACAGATGCTTCCTGATGAAGGCCAGACACAGAAGAGGACTACAGCACAGGGCATTCTGGGTAAATGCAACCGAAGCTAACGTGTTAGCCCAGTTATTAAACAATCTAGTTTAATCTGGAGGAGGTGGAGGAGAGTTTGACCTGCTTTACAGCAAAGCAGCTCGTTGGACCTCAAAGTTCTCGTCTGGAGCTTGTTGTCCTGCAGCAGCGTTGGACATGAGAGGACGAGACCGGACTTTGAAACATGTCTGTTTAGGAGAAAACACAGGAAGAACCTGCAGCACACACACACACACACATGCACACACACGTTAAATCAGAAAACATCCTGTGACCTGCTCGTGTCGGGAGAAACATGAGGTCATTAGACGTGAAACTGCTTCCACTAACTGCACCAGTCAGAGATCAGACTTGGATCAAAACGTTTCGATGTTTTAATGACTGTTCAGCAGGGGGAAGAGAGCGAGGAGAGGAGCAGGATGATGAAGGAACGCGGTCCGGCTCGGTTTCTCCTCCGGGTTCAGAGACCAATCGATGGGCTGGGACTGCCAGGCTGGGACTGCCAGGCTGGGACTGCCAGGCTAACACTGCCGGCTGAGGCCCGGCTGAGGCCCGGTTGGGGTGCCTCATCCATCACCGAGGAGGAGCAAAGGAAGGATGATCCAGACGGATCACTGGGGAGGGTTTCCGCCGCCTGAACCTGATTCTAATAAAAGTGCTAATATCGCAGCAGGAAGTCCTGCATGTGTCTGTGGGCCTTCAGACAGAGAGATGAATGTCTCTCCTGAGATGTTAATCCATATCTCACATATTGCTGCTGCAGCCGGAACATCACAGCCCTGATGCATCATGGGGGATTGGGAGAGCTAAAGATGTTTCCTCCTCATCAGAGAGAATAAACCAGAGGTTCATTGTCTGGCCAGGAAGTCTGCAGCACAAACCAAACATCATATCCTGAACTCAGAGAAGCTTTAATGTGAAGCTCCACCATCCAACGCTGGACCTCAAACAGCTTCAGGTTAAACATGAAAAATGTTTCCAGGAGTTTTTCAGCCATAAATCATTTTCCAGGTTTGAGCTCCTCCTGCAGTTTTGGACATAGAAACTTTTTATTCTGTGTTTTTACAGAAACTGAGCCAGTTTAGTTGATTTCAAAGCTTTTAATTATGTTTTAATTAATGATCTACAAAATGACAGCAAGAAAAATAAAAATATTTATTGTGAGGTCACATCTGATTTTCTGATTGGCGCCATGACTCTCCTTCTTTGCCACCCATCTGTCTGTGGGGCTCAGCGCTGCCCCCTGTCAGTGAAGTGCAGCAAAATACTTTAGTCTTTTCAGTTTTTGTTTCCATTCAGACGATTTAGTTTCATTATTCCAGTTTTGCAGTCAATGGAAACGCAGCCACTGATGAGAGCCTGAGTGAAGTTCATCATTTAACCTGCATGATGATGAAACTTTCCTCCTGTTCTGCTCTCGGCTCTGTGCGTATGGAAGTCAGTTAGAGCCAATAATCTGTGTGTATTTTTGAACCAGAATTTGAATTATTTGCTGTTCTGAGCTTCGTTTCCAGCCGGTTCGGCCTCCTGAGAGAAAAACTCAGACTGGTTTACGTTTCTGAACTTACTGGTTTTGCTGTCAGGGGGTTTTCCACCAGTTGCTTTGATTTCTTACTGGTTCGTGTTGCTGGATGATCTGCTGATCATTTCAGCTGCAACAAATTCAGTTCAACCAGAGGAATAATTAGCCTGGAAGAAAGAAAACATTCAGTTTAAATGCTTCAGTTTCTGCTGTTTGTTAAAAGTCTTTGACTGATGTAAATTATATTTCTCAGTAATTTAAATGTTATGAATTGGACAGAAATGACTTTTAATTATCAACTTATTATTGACTCTTTATCATCTTAATTGATTTTAGTACGTCTGCTGATAAAATCAGAGGTACTGAGATACGGACATTTTAAACGTTGCCTGCAGTTGTGTGCCGCCATGGAGACGGGTACGCCGGTTTTAGAGGTGAGGAAGTTAAATGAGAATGACTCCAGCTTTACAGCCAGAGAGATTATAAACTGCCGTCGTTAAACCAGCAGCGTTTCCCCAACCGAAGGTTTTGAACGTCCAGCTGAAGACGAAGGGACGGATTGTGGCGACCAGTCCTGAGGTCGTGTGTCAGGAAGGCGGCTTGCTCAGCTGCTTCTGGCTTTATGCAGAGTTATCGTCATGTTGTCTTTGTTCTGCTGGAGGAGCCGTGAGCTTCTGCAGCGCAGCACCGAAAACCGAGACAGAAAAATGAGACAGAAAAATGAGACAGAAAAATGAGATAATTCCTGGATGTGCTAAAATAAACTGGAAGAGAAGATGAAGCTTTTAAAACAAACTTGGAATCAAAATCAGAAGCAGCAGCTGGACATCATCAACGACTCCTAAACGTTTCTGATTCAGGTTCACCTCAAAGAAAGATCATCAATAACATTGATTATCAGTTATTATCTCATGAGGTTCGTCGGCTTTGGCGACAGAATGATACAGAATAACCTGAAGACTTGATGGCTGAATAAATCATATTCACCAATTGTTAAACTGACACTCTGAAAATACTGACGATGTGCTGAATGTTGGACTCGTCCTCTCTGTTGGTTGGATCGGTCACTTTAATCTGTATTTTCACTAAAAAATGAAACATTTCTGATCAGAACTTTTTACAGGTTTCAAGATTATCGTCTGGTTGTGTTTGTGTTATTTGGGTCATTATTTTTCTATGAACATTAAAGTTGGAGAATCCCTCACTGTTGCTGAAATGCTCCGTAAAGAGATTTAATCCGGATTAAATCTGGACCAGATTAGATGGTTTATGATCGGATATGAACCGGATCTGTTCATGTGGATTCATACAATATTAATAGTTTATTAATATAACTGCATTAAGTTTTAATAAACTGCATTAAAACTAATGCAGTTTATGTAATGATGCCATGACTGGGCTGCTGCGGCCAATATCAATATTTGACCTGCAGTGGAGGACGATCAATAAATGTTCCTGCAGCTGCAGCCGTCATGATGGGAGGCGGCGACCCAATCACCCAGGGAACCGAATCAGCGCCTGACCCGGTACGGACCGTTCACCGGAGCCGGCCCAGAGTGACCTCAACATTTTGTTTAAAGATAATTACAAAAATCAATTCCACTACAACAGATCTTTACCGGGATCTAAACCAGGATATAAACCAGGATCTAAACCGGGATTTAAACCGGGATCTCAACCGGGATCTACACCGGGATCTAAACCGGGATCTAAACCAGAATCTAAACCGTGATCTAAACAGGGATCTTAACCGGGATTTTAACCGGGATCTTAAACGGAATCTAAACCGGGATCTAAACCGGGATCTTAACCTGGATCTTAACCGGAATCTAAACCGGGATCTAAACCGGGATATAAACCGGGATCTTAACCGGGATCTAAACCGGGATCTTAACCGGGATCTTAACCGGGATCTAAACCAGGATATAAACCGGGATCTTAACCGGGATCTAAACCGGGATCTTAACCGAGATCTAAACCGGGATCTTAACCGGAATCTAAACCGGGATCTAAACCGGGATCTTAACCGAGATCTAAACCGGGATCTTAACCGGGATCTAAACCAGGATCTAAACCGGGATCTAAACCGGGATCTTAACCGGGATCTTAACCGGGATCTTAACCGGGATCTAAACCAGGATATAAACCGGGATCTAAACCGGGATCTTAACCGGGATCTAAACCGGGATCTAAACCAGGATATAAACCGGGATCTAAACCGGGATCTTAACTGGGATCTAAACCAGGATCTTAACCGGGATCTAAACCGGGATCTTAACCGGAATCTAAACCGGGATCTAAACCAGGATCTTAACCGGGATCTAAACCGGGATCTTAACCGAGATCTAAACCGTGATCTAAACCGGGATCTAAACCGGGATCTTAACCGGGATCTTAACCGGGATCTTAACCGGAATCTAAACCGGGATCTAAACCGGGATCTTAACCTGGATCTAAACCGGAATCTAAACCGGGATCTAAACCGGGATCTAAACCGGAATCTAAACCGGGATCTAAACCGGGATCTAAACCGGGATCTAAACCGGGATCTTAACCGGAATCTAAACCGGGATCTAAACCGGGATATAAACCGGGATCTTAACCGGGATCTAAACCGGGATCTTAACCGGGATCTTAACCGGGATCTAAACCAGGATATAAACCGGGATCTAAACCGGGATCTTAACCGGGATCTAAACCGGGATCTAAACCAGGATATAAACCGGGATCTAAACCGGGATCTAAACTGGGATCTAAACCGGGATCTTAACTGGGATCTAAACCAGGATCTAAACCGGGATCTAAACCGGGATCTTAACCGGGATCTAAACCGGGATCTAAACCAGGATCTTAACCGGGATCTAAACCAGGATCTTAACCGGGATCTAAACCGGGATCTTAACCGAGATCTAAACCGGGATCTTAACCGGAATCTAAACCGGGATCTTAACCGGGATCTTAACCGGGATCTAAACCGGGATATAAACCGGGATATAAACCGGGATCTTAACCGGGATCTAAACCGGGATCTAAACCAGGATATAAACCGGGATCTAAACCGGGA
This sequence comes from Poeciliopsis prolifica, assembly GCF_027474105.1. Taxonomy (NCBI): domain Eukaryota; kingdom Metazoa; phylum Chordata; class Actinopteri; order Cyprinodontiformes; family Poeciliidae; genus Poeciliopsis; species Poeciliopsis prolifica. The sequence goes on along the minus strand of NW_026562376.1, from coordinate 893,811 downwards.
TCTTAACTGGGATCTAAACCAGGATCTTAACCCGGATCTAAACCGGGATCTAAACCGGGATCTTAACCGGGATCTAAACCGGGATCTAAACCGGGATCTAAACCGGGATCTTAACCGGGATCTAAACCGGGTTCTAAACCGGGATCTAAACCAGGATATAAACCGGGATCTAAACCGGTATCTTAACCGGGATCTAAACCGGGATCTTAACCGAGATCTAAACCGTGATCTAAACCTGGATCTAAACTGGGATCTAAACCGGGATCTTAACTGGGATCTAAACTGGGATCTAAACCGGGATCTAAACCGGGATCTAAACCGGGATCTTAACCGGGATCTAAACCGGGATCTAAACCAGGATCTTAACCGGGATCTAAACCAGGATCTTAACCGGGATCTAAACCGGGATCTTAACCGAGATCTAAACCGGGATCTTAACCGGAATCTAAACCGGGATCTAAACCGGGATCTTAACCGAGATCTAAACCGGGATCTTAACCGGGATCTAAACCAGGATATAAACCGGGATCTAAACCGGGATCTTAACCGGGATCTAAACCGGGATCTAAACCGGGATCTAAACCGGGATCTTAACCGAGATCTAAACCGGGATCTTAACCGGGATCTTAACCGGGATCTAAACCAGGATATAAACCGGGATCTAAACCGGGATCTTAACCGGGATCTAAACCGGGATCTAAACCAGGATATAAACTGGGATCTAAACCGGGATCTTAACTGGGATCTAAACCAGGATCTTAACCCGGATCTAAACCGGGATCTAAACCGGGATCTTAACCGGGATCTAAACCGGGATCTAAACCGGGATCTTAACCGGGATCTAAACCGGGATCTAAACCGGGATCTTAACCGGGATCTAAACCGGGATCTAAACCGGGATCTTAACCGGGATCTAAACCAGGATCTTAACCGGGATCTAAACCGGGATCTTAACCCGGATCTAAACCGGGATCTAAACCGGGATCTAAACCGGGATCTTAACCGAGATCTAAACCGGGATCTTAACCGGGATCTAAACCAGGATATAATCCGGGATCTAAACCGGGATCTTAACCGGGATCTTAACCGGGATCTAAACCCGGATCTAAACCGGGATCTAAACCGGGATCTTAACGGAGATCTAAACCGGGATCTTAACCGGGATCTAAACCAGGATATAAACCGGGATCTTAACCGGGATCTAAACCGGGATCTAAACCGGGATCTTAACCAAGATCTAAACCGGGATCTAAACCAGGATATAAACCGGGATCTAAACCGGGATCTTAACGGAGATCTAAACCGGGATCTTAACCGGGATCTAAACCAGGATATAAACCGGGATCTTAACCGGGATCTAAACCGGGATCTAAACCGGGATCTTAACCAAGATCTAAACCGGGATCTAAACCAGGATATAAACCGGGATCTAAACCGGGATCTTAACCGGGATCTAAACCGGGATCTAAACCAGGATCTTAACCGGGATCTAAACCAGGATCTTAACCGGGATCTAAACCGGGATCTAAACCGGGATCTTAACCGGGATCTAAACCGGGATCTAAACCAGGATCTTAACCGGGATCTAAACCGGGATCTTAACTGGGATCTAAACCGGGATCTAAACCAGGATCTTAACCGGGATCTAAACCAGGATCTAAACCGGGATCTAAACTGGGATCTTAACCGAGATCTAAACCGGGATCTTAACCGGGATCTAAACCAGGATATAAACCGGGATCTAAACCGGGATCTTAACCGGGATCTAAACCGGGATCTAAACCGGGATCTAAACCGGGATCTTAACCGAGATCTAAACCGGGATCTTAACCGGGATCTTAACCGGGATCTAAACCAGGATCTAAACCGGGATCTAAACCAGGATATAAACCGGGATCTAAACTGGGATCTTAACTGGGATCTAAACCAGGATCTTAACCCGGATCTAAACCGGGATCTAAACCAGGATCTTAACCGGGATCTAAACCGGGATCTTAACCGGGATCTAAACCGGGATCTAAACCGGGATCTAAACTGGGATCTTAACCGAGATCTAAACCGGGATCTTAACCGGGATCTAAACCAGGATATAAACCGGGATCTAAACCGGGATCTTAACCGGGATCTAAACCGGGATCTAAACCGGGATCTAAACCGGGATCTAAACCGGGATCTAAACCAGGATATAAACCGGGATCTAAACTGGGATCTTAACTGGGATCTAAACCAGGATCTTAACCCGGATCTAAACCGGGATCTAAACCAGGATCTTAACCGGGATCTAAACCGGGATCTTAACCGGGATCTAAACCAGGATATAATCCGGGATCTAAACCGGGATCTTAACCGGGATCTAAACTGGGATCTTAACTGGGATCTAAACCAGGATCTTAACCTGGATCTTAACTGGGATCTAAACCAGGATCTTAACCGGGATCTAAACCGGGATCTTAACCGGGATCTAAACCAGGATATAATCCGGGATCTAAACCGGGATCTTAACCGGGATCTTAACCGGGATCTAAACCCGGATCTAAACCGGGATCTAAACCGGGATCTTAACCGAGATCTAAACCGGGATCTTAACCGGGATCTAAACCAGGATATAAACCGGGATCTAAACCGGGATCTTAACCGGGATCTAAACCGGGATCTAAACCAGGATCTTAACCGGGATCTAAACCAGGATCTTAACCGGGATCTAAACCGGGATCTAAACCGGGATCTTAACCGGGATCTAAACCGGGATCTAAACCAGGATCTTAACCGGGATCTAAACCAGGATCTTAACCGGGATCTAAACCGGGATCTAAACCAGGATCTTAACCGGGATCTAAACCAGGATCTTAACCGGGATCTAAACCGGGATCTAAACTGGGATCTTAACCGAGATCTAAACCGGGATCTTAACCGGGATCTAAACCAGGATATAAACCGGGATCTAAACCGGGATCTTAACCGGGATCTAAACCGGGATCTAAACCGGGATCTAAACCGGGATCTTAACCGAGATCTAAACCGGGATCTTAACCGGGATCTTAACCGGGATCTAAACCAGGATATAAACCGGGATCTAAACCGGGATCTTAACCGGGATCTAAACCGGGATCTAAACCAGGATATAAACTGGGATCTAAACCGGGATCTTAACTGGGATCTAAACCAGGATCTTAACCCGGATCTAAACCGGGATCTAAACCGGGATCTTAACCGGGATCTAAACCGGGATCTAAACCGGGATCTTAACCGGGATCTAAACCGGGATCTAAACCAGGATCTTAACCGGGATCTAAACCGGGATCTAAACCAGGATCTTAACCGGGATCTAAACCAGGATCTTAACCGGGATCTAAACCGGGATCTTAACCCGGATCTAAACCGGGATCTAAACCGGGATCTAAACCGGGATCTTAACCGAGATCTAAACCGGGATCTTAACCGGGATCTAAACCAGGATATAATCCGGGATCTAAACCGGGATCTTAACCGGGATCTTAACCGGGATCTAAACCCGGATCTAAACCGGGATCTAAACCGGGATCTTAACCGAGATCTAAACCGGGATCTTAACCGGGATCTAAACCAGGATATAAACCGGGATCTTAACCGGGATCTAAACCGGGATCTAAACCGGGATCTTAACCAAGATCTAAACCGGGATCTAAACCAGGATATAAACCGGGATCTAAACCGGGATCTTAACCGGGATCTAAACCGGGATCTAAACCAGGATCTTAACCGGGATCTAAACCAGGATCTTAACCGGGATCTAAACCGGGATCTAAACCGGGATCTTAACCGGGATCTAAAC
>NW_026562376.1:805000-887500 GCF_027474105.1 Poeciliopsis prolifica | reverse complement strand
GCCAACAGAACTTTTAATAACTCGGCTTTAGAACTGAACCTGAAGTCGCTTTATGTTTCTGCTTCTGTCTGTGCAGGCAGTAAAAACACAAATTCAGTACTTTTTGTTTCCAGATTAATAGGTTATTGTGTGACTCATGTGCTTTAGAGGTTATATGGCTTTTAATGGAGGCGGTTCCAAACCGCACAGCTGAACTATTTAATGTGAAACAATAAATGAGGGGTTGTAGTTGAAAACTGTAGGGCCGGGATGTCAAAGTCAAATACACTGAGGGCCAAAAACATAAATTTGCTGCAAGCCGAGGCCAAACACAGTGTATATTATTGGATAATTAAATGAATAAAGCAATATTTTATTCTGGATCTGTCAGTAACCTCAAGGAAAACATGTTCAACAAGCAAACAGCAAAAAATTTTATTGTTTTGAAAAACTAAATATGTTTCTTAATATCAAGATAAATACATAAATTAAAGTGCATAATAAACTGAAACTACATTATTGTGCTGCTCTATGATGTTTATGTTCTTGTCTTTGTGTGTTTCTGAGAAACTTGTTAGAGCCTTAGATTATATCCTCATTACAGCCGGACTGTCTACACACAGGCACTGACTGCAGAGTTACTTTGAAAAAGTAACTTTTATCAGATTACTGATTACTCCTTGAGATGGGAATTTAGATTACTGACTACTTTATTTGGAAAGTAACTAAGTGACATTAACAGTAACTATTTACTGTTCGATAGTTATGTACTGTAGCTATTTAACAGTAAATAAGTATTTATTTAACTGTTATTTAAATAACAGTAAATAGTTATTTACTAGTTAAATAGTTACAGTAAATTTTATAATGATTACATCAACACTGTGTCTCCAGTTATAAGGTTAAACTGAAGGGAAAACAGTACAAACAAGACTTTAGTAATTTGTGCATCTTTTTGTGTTTCTATTGTCTGGAAAACTATCATAGGATTTCAACAACGCCTAAAACAACAACAAGCGACTTTAAAGAAACAAAACAAGCCCAAATAATCGGACGTTTGGAGCAGAACTCAAAATGCGCATCTGTCTCCACTGTTCATGTTTCTGGCGCATAGACTCTCCCCGAGCCGCAGAGAGGAAGTCAACTTTAATCACAAAAGAAAAATAGTAACAAAGTGAGTTTGATAAGTCACTGTAGTCTGACTAGGGTTTGAAACAGCAACGCGTTAGATAGTTACTGAATCAGTGGTTCAAAGTCAGTAGTGACATCACAGCACGGAGGTTTGTCTCTTACCTCCGTGAACATGAACTCTGCCTCCCGCCAGAAACCCTCTGTCCTCAGCGTCCACTAACCGTTCCACCATTCTTGAGGAGGGGGACCCGGAAGTTGATCTCTGCTCTGATTGCTGATGAAATGAAGCCACTCGAGCTGCAGCGGCTTCATTGGCCGGATCACGGGCCTTGACTTTGACATGTGCTGTAGAAAATGTAGAACCAACAGCAAACAGAAAAAGGAAATCCCACGTGAAAAAGTTCCGTCCGTCCATCCATCCATCCGTCTGTCCTTCCGTCTGTCCTTCTGTCCGTCCGTCCATCCGTCCGTCCGTCTGTCCATCCGTCCTTCCGTCCGTCTGTCCTTCCGTCCGTCCGTCCATCCGTCTGCCCGTCCGTCCGTCCATCCGTCCTTCTGTCCATCCATCTGTCCTTTGTCCTTCTGTCCGTCCATCCGTCCGTCCATCCGTCTGTCCTTCCGTCCGTCCGTCCATCCGTCTGTCCATCCGTCCGTCCATCCGTCTGTCCATCCGTCCTTCCGTCCGTCTGTCCTTCCGTCCGTCCGTCCGTCCATCCGTCCTTCCGTCCTTCTGTCCATCCGTCTGTCCTTCCGTCCTTCTGTCCGTCCATTGTCTGCCACTAATCCAGGTCGGGTCTCGGGGGAAGCAGCTTCAGAAAGGAGGCCCGGTCTTTCCTGTCCCCAGCCACTTCTTGCAGCTCCTCTGGGGAACCCGAAGTCGTTCCCAGGCCAGCTGAGAGACATGGTCCCTCCAGCGTGTCCTGTGTCTTCCCCGGGTCTCCCTGGTCCAGTGAGAGCTGCTGATCACGTCCTGATGGAGCCAATAGGACCAAATCATCCACAAAAAGCAGAGAAGTGACCCTAAGTCCACCAGAACGGATCTCCCAACATCCTGACTGCGCCTAGAAATTCTGTCCATGAATGATGAACAGAATCACTGAGGGCAGCCCTGCTGGAGTCCAACTCTCACTGGGAACGAGTCCGACTAACTGCCGGCAATGCGGACCAGACACCTCCGGGACCCTGCTGGGGGTGTAGAGCTGATCCAGTGTTCCACGACCAGAACCAGAACCACACTGCTCTTCCACAATCCGAGGTTCCACTATCAGACGGAGCCTCCTCTCCGAAACTCTTCCATCGTTCAACCCTGACCTGCTCCCTGGTAGAAACCCCAACACCAACAATGTTTCAGAGAGTCGGGCGTGCTTTTTCTCAAAATTAGTTTTTTGAGAAAAAACATGGCAGTCTTAAAATACCCATGATGGCACCCAATATTTCAAAGTTCCTGAATCATACATTGTTCGAAAAGCACGCCCGACTCTCTGAAACATTGTTGGTGTTGTTTCTCCTGGCGTGTTTTCTTCCGTTTCCTCCGTGGTTGTTACAGTTTTCTCCATCTTGTTTAATTTGTCTTTGCCTTTCAGTTGATCTAATTTAATCTTTAACGCCACGATTTCCTTATTTAATTTGATGTTTTCTGCCTCCATCCAGACCCGATCTCTGGCGCTTTCCATTAAAGAAAAGTGGGCCTGTCGCCGAATGGATGTATGTTTCTGCTGCAGTTGTTCATTTGTGCGGGAAATATTCTTAACCTCTTTTTTAAAGATTTAATTGTGGCTCTCGCCTCCTGCAAATCCATATTTAGGGCCTTGATTCTGTAGTCATTCTCCTTTTTCAGGCTCAGAAGCCTCCTGTTCTGCTCCTCTATATATCTCAAGTTGCTGTCTGAGCTGTTGGACAGCTGTTCAATTTTTGACCTGATTTTCTCCACGGTCATTTTAAGCTGGAGGTTTTCTTCTTCTAAACCCTTGAAGCGCTTCTCTAAAACGTTCACTGTATCAGCTAAACTGGGTTGAGCCATGGTGATCTTTAAACTTTCTGAAAAACGCAAATGAATCTCTCTGTGGAATCTTGGAATATAGAGACAGTCACCGATGATGTCACAGAGAGGATGAGTGACATCACAGTTTCACATCAAAGCCACAAGAAGTCTGTTGTGTGTGAGGGGGAGGAGCGGGGGAAGATGTTTTTTTTTACTTTGTTCCCAGACACACTGTATAACGACAGAGTGAAAGATTTCTTTCAAAAAAACAAATACAGATAAACAGCTCAGCTAATTCAAAGCGGTACAGATTTCAATTGTTTTAATAGTTACTTTTTGTCAGACTCTTGATATAAAACTTAACTTCATTGTATAATACAAGGCATGGCTTTCCCTACCAGGAACAATGAATATGATATTTACCGAGTGACAATAAAGGATTTATGAGAAACTAAAACAAAAACCTGCAGCAGCATCATTCTCTAACATTACCTGTCATCTTCTTTGTTATTTCTGCCAGTAGTAACATCCAGTTATTGATCATCTGACACGTGATGTGAAAATGTGTTTCTGTTGCAGTTTTGTAAAATAAACTGATTTATACAGTGAGAAAACCAAACGCAAAAATTAATCAAAAACCATGTTTTTTTTCAAAATGGTGTGTTTCCATTAGGTAAATTTATTGTTGTAATTCCAACTTGCACAATAATATGATCAATGGAAAACACACCTGTATATTATTTATGAGGGCAATAGCAGGAGATAATCAGTCAGTATGATTTTTATGCTATCTAAACCTGTTTATCACTCTAACCAGAAATGTTTCCATGAACAACCTTCTACCTTCATTTTCTTGTGCAAGTAATTATTGACTTCATCGAAATAACTTCCCAACACAAAGATGATGGTTTCAAAATATAGAAAAAACATTTACACATGAGGAAATAACATTTTTGAGACTGGAGTTCACTTTGGTTTTGGCTAGTTTTGGACTAGCTGTTAGCTTTAGCCTCTGGGATCAACTAATCAGGATTTATACAAAGTGAGGAGACATAAACTTTACTCTCACCTCAAATTTAGGGTCTGAATTGTGGAATAGACTATATTTGTTACCCGACTGGTAAACACTCACTATTGAATTTCAATACAGGAGAGCAAGGATTTGGACCTGATAAAGACTCATCAGAATAACACTAAAGCATCATGGGAACTTCAGTAACGGCTTTATTAAATTAGTGCAAAAGACAGACAGAACTCATTCAAAATGTCCTTTTTTGTTTCAGTTGGTCTTCCAGCACACGCTACGTTTCTCCGATGAGCGCGAAGATAAAAAGCAAAAGGATCCAGCGAGTCTTTGTTCTTCTTCTGACGGGACAGAGAGGCGGACAGAGAGGCGGACAGAGAGGCGGGAGAACGAGCCGAACCCAAACAGTCCAACAAACTCCAGTCCTGATTGTGCAAATTAATCACACTTCAAAAAGGAAAACAATCAGAAACCAAAGATGTTACAGTAAAATAGTGAACACAACAATAGGCTCTAAATTCACAGAAAAGATGGTTTCCTCTTTTAAAACAGACTTACTGTGAAAGACTTGCAATCAAACTACATAAGTTAATCAATGCTGTATATTTACACAATGGTAAAAAATAAAAATATTTATTTAATAGTACTTTTTCAGGTTTACACCATGACTGTAAAGATTTACAGTTTTCCACTCTGTGATAACTAATGTGATAAAAACAGAAGCAAAATGAGGAAACGACTCCAGAGTCTCTTATTTTGAAGGCTTATGGCAACAACTTCGTCCTAAAAACGCCACAACCACCAACAGACTGCAGACGGAGAAAAAGGCTTCAGCCCTCTGAGACGGAAACAAGATAAACCATCAAACACGCTCTGACGAGAAGACAAAGACAAACCGCCGCGACCCGCCGCCAGACGGGCTGCTCAGTTCGCTGGGCCGGCGGCGGGCGGACGGGTCAACGGACGGACGGACGGACGGGGGATGCAGCCAGGCAGTCTTCATGGGGGAAAAGAGGTAGCCATGATGACGGGGAGAGGAGGTTTCTGCTTCATTAGTTTCTGCTTTTTCTCTCAATATCAGTTTTAATGTTCCTTCAGGATGTGGCGCGATGCCAACGCCGCTACATTCCTCAATGATGCATGGAGAGAGGGAGAGGAAAGAAAGAACAGGAACGCAAGATCAGAGGTGAAGATGGAGAGGAAGAATGAAGAGGGCCAACAGGAAACAGGAAGTGACTTAAAAACAAACATGGCTGACAGGCGGCGGCGCTGCTCCAGGGAGAAACTTCGAGATTTGCTTGTTGGATTTCGTCAAGGTGAGAAGATTTCCTCCTCTTCTCCTGATTCGTCGTTGCTTCTCAGTGGTGCGAAAAGGACAATGAGACGTTTCAGCAGGACTTACAGGCCTGGAGCGGGGTCAAGGGTCAGGGGTCAGGGTGGGGGGATGGGAGGAGGAAACAAAAAGAAGAGTGAATATCATGGAGAAGAGCCCAGTTCACCTGGATCTGTTCATGATTTTCCAGGTACTGGCGAGGTTCTGTGGAGCAGTTAGGAGCCGTCAGTATCCAACCTGCAGTCAGACGGCTCTCTGATTGGAGAATCACAAACTCACCTGTCAGCCTGAACAGGTGAGAAAGAAAGAAATCAATAATCAATGCTGCAAACGCAACTTCAGTGAACTTCACTTCTGGCTCTGGAAGTTCAGGTTTCATGTTTATGTCACCTGGAGAGATTTAACACCTGGAGAGACCTGAGAACCACCACACACACACACACACACACACACACACACACACACACACACACACACACACACAGAAACACACACACACACACAGAAACACACACACACACTCACAGACAGAAACACACACACATATTTTACTGATTGGCTGGAAAAGCCAATCAGTAAAATATGTGTGTGTGTTTCTGTGTGTGTGTGTTTCTGTGTGTGAGTGTGTGTGTGCGTGTGTGTGTGTGAGGACGACACTTCATGTAAATTTCTTCTTTGGTATCAGGGAAATATGCTAATGAGTTCATTTAAAGGTAAAGTTGAATATTTGCTGATCAAACGTTCCTTGTGTTTCATGTTTCCAGTCGTCTCCAGCTGATAGATTACATCTGAAATAAATTTATCTCCAGGTATTACATTTTAAATCGGTTTTTAAAAAGTGGAAGTTGAGACGCTGGCAGATCGAATCCGTTCTGGTTTCACTTTCAAACAGCGTCTGATGTTAAAACATTTAATGAGGAAACTTTTTTTTATCTTCTCCATGTTCAACAGCTTCATTTCCACCAACAGCATTTAGAAAACTAGATATTAGTTTCATAAACATGTGAGCCATATTTCCAGAGACACTGAGAAAAGACGGAGGGAAAAACTGCGACGTTTTTCCTTCTGCTTCCTGTTCCAGCTCTCTGAGGAAACTCAAAGCATCGGCTTTTCCCGGCGGGAACGCTGCGCCTCACAGGAAGAGCTGCAGAGGAAAGAGGCGTAGGCCTGTCGCGATAAACGATAAGTCAATTAATCGGACAATAAATTAAAACTATCGACCTCATTTCAATTATCGGCTATGTCGTTTCTTCCTGCCTTTTTCTCTTCCTGTTGATGACACTGAATGAACAAAGGCTCAACTCCACTGACCCTCTCTTACTTATTTCTTAGCGTAACGCCCAGCGCGCGCTGCACCATCTGAAGTCGGATTGTCGACTCATTATCAAAACCTGAGAGACATTAGCCGACAGAAAGCTGAGCTATGACGGTTCGATCGAACCGTGTTGTGTCCAACAATTGACACAAAATAATAAACCCAGTTCACTAATTTATTAATCAATTCCTTACTACAATATACCGTCAATGCATGTGGCTAGTGTCAGTCTGACTGAATGACAATCATTATAACCTATTTATGTCACGTTAACGAAGAACAGCTGAAAAGTTTCCGGGTTTTCTGGTTGAAATTTCGCTCCAACTCCTCCCCTAGTTATTTATACTTTCTTTGCATGAAATGTTGAATAAACATTCATGTTGTTTCCGATGTTGCTGGACTTCGGGTTGCATCGTGTCAGCTGTTCGGGATTCCCTCCCTGTTTCCCCTCAGAAAGCAGGAGGAGAATCTGCGCTTTCTGATTGGCTACCGGTCACCTTCAACAGGCTGTGTCACTCTCCCAGTCTGGATAAATCCTTGATTTAGATCTTTGTTCAACAATCTTAGAACTCAGATTGTCGTTCAGGGTAAAAAATCCTGTAGTTTGAACTTTTGCATCAGGCAGTCGGATTCTTTTCTATTTAAATCTAATGATTACAGAAGGGCAAGATAATATACAGACTTCATAATCTGCACTCTTTTGGTTGAATGCAGTGTTTATTTCCAGTTTGGCTTCATGTTGTTTAGTTTGTATTCAAGTACATTTATTGTTAATGGAGACTAAGAATCTATTTTAGTTTTGGTTGTTTTATTTATTTTGTGTATCAGTTTCAGTGTTAAGTGTCTTTTGAAAGTAAAGTGTTTCTATCTTTGGCAGAAAATCGCATGTATTATTACGTAATTTCCATTAAATCAATGTAAAAAGGTTTTCAAACAATATTATCGTTTATCGGAATAATTTTTGAGACAATTTATCGTCCATCAAAATCTGTATCGTGACAGGCCTAAAGAGGCGACGCTTCCTCTGGACGGAAACTGGAGAACCTGACACAAAACCCAGAATCGATTCAGAGCAGCTTCCACAGGAACGGAGGACAGGAAGAGTTCATCACTTTATCTGAGTCGGGCAACGAGCAATGAGTCAACTTGTTGCAGAATGAGTCAACTTGTTGCAGAATGAGTCAACTTGTTGCTGAGTTAGTCAACTTGTTGTCAAATGTGTCAACTTGTTGCTGAATGAATCAACTTGTTGCTGAATGAATCAACTTGTTGCTGAATGAGTCAACTTGTTGACTCATTCGACAACATTTTGCCTAAAACTGTTTCAGTGCTGCCCCCTATGGGCTGAGGTGTGGCTACTGCAGTTGAAGTTGACTCACTTGTTGCTGAGTGAGTCAACTTGTTGCTGAATGAGTCAACTTGTTGCTGAATGAGTCAACTTGTTGTCGAATGAGTCAACTTGTTGCTGAATGAGTCAACTTGTTGCTGAGTTAGTCAACTTGTTGCTGAATGAATCAACTTGTTGCTGAATGAATCAACTTGTTGCTGAGTGAGTCAACTTGTTGCTGAATGAGTCAACTTGTTGCTGAATGAGTCAACTTGTTGCTGAATGAGTCAACTTGTTGCTGAATGAGTCAACTTGTTGCTGAGTTAGTCAACTTGTTGTCAAATGAGTCAACTTGTTGCTGAATGAATCAACTTGTGCTGAATGTCAACTTATTGTCGAACGATTCAACTTGTTGCAGAATGAGTCAACTTGTTGCTGAATGAGTCAACTTGTTGCTGAATAACAACTTATTGTCGAACGATTCAACTTGTTGCAGAATGAGTCAACTTGTTGCTGAGTCAACTTGTTGCTGAATGAATCAACTTGTTGCTGAATGAATCAACTTGTTGCTGAATGAGTCAACTTGTTGACTCATTCGACAACATTTTGCCTAAAACTGTTTCAGTGCTGCCCCCTATGGCTGAGGTGTGGCTACTGCAGTTGAAGTTTGACTCACTTGTTGCTGAATGAGTCAACTTGTTGTTGAATGAGTCAACTTGTTGTCGAACGAGTCAACTTGTTGTCAAATGAGTCAACTTGTTGCTGAATGAGTCAACTTGTTGCTGAGTGAGTCAACTTGTTGCTGAATGAGTCAACTTGTTGCTGAATGAATCAACTTGTTGCTGAATGAATCAACTTGTTGCTGAGTGAGTCAACTTGTTGCTGAATGAGTCAACTTGTTGCTGAATCAACTTGTTGCTGAATGAATCAACTTGTTGCTGAATGAGTCAACTTGTTGCTGAATTAGTCAACTTGTTGTCAAATGAGTCAACTTGTTGCTGAATGAGTCAACTTGTTGCTGAATGAGTCAACTTGTTGCTGAATGAATCAACTTGTTGCTGAATGAGTCAACTTGTTGCTGAATGAGTCAACTTGTTGCTGAATGAATCAACTTGTTGCTGAGTGAGTCAACTTGTTGCTGAATGAATCAACTTGTTGCTGACTCTTCGTCACTGCAGACCGCTGTAGTGCTGACATCACTTCAGACGATCTGCTCAGCAAAATTTCTATAATTTTTGACATTTCTGTGCCAATTTGTAGAATATTTTGCCTAAAACTGTTTCAGTGCTGCCCCCTATGGGCTGAGGTGTGGCTACTGCAGTTGAATTTTCCTATTGGTTGATTTAAAGGCATGTCACTCAGTCGCCCTCTGGTGGCGAGTCTGAACTGGCTGCAGGTTTGTGACGAAGGAGCTGAGACAAACACAAGGTTGCTTTTTTGACAAATAAAAAAAATTTCATTTTCAATTTTACTGTTAATTTTTCTTGAAATAAGTGAATGTTTCAGAACCAATGGAACTGATAGGAGATCAATACTCCTGATCAGATCAGATCAATAATCAAATATTTCTGCTGAATCCATTTCAGGGTAAATTACATGTAAATTAGTTGTTATTGTTCATAAATGCAGCTTCGCCTCATGAATGCTGATGTGGGAAAGTTTGACTGGTTTCACTGCGAAACCAGTGAAACCAGTGAAACCAGTGATACCAGTGATACCAGTGATACCAGTGAAACCAGTGAAACCAGTGAAACCAGTGAAACCAGTGATACCAGTGAAACCAGTGATACCAGTGAAACCAGTGAAACCAGTGATACCAGTGAAACCAGATCCAGTGAACCAATGATACCAGTGATACCAGTGATACCAGTGAAACCAGTGATACCAGTGAAACCAGTGAAACCAGTGAAACCAGTGATACCAGTGAAACCAGTGAAACCAGTGATACCAGTGAAACCAGTGATACCAGTGAAACCAGTGATACCAGTGAAACCAGTGAAACCAGTGAAACCAGTGATACCAGTGAAACCAGTGATACCAGTGATACCAGTGAAACCAGTAATACCAGTGATACCAGTGAAACCAGTGAAACCAGTGATACCAGTGAAACCAGTGAAACCAGTGAAACCAGTGATACCAGTGAAACCAGTGATACCAGTGAAACCAGTGAAACCAGTGATACCAGTGAAACCAGTGATACCAGTGAAACCAGTGATACCAGTGAAACCAGTGATACCAGTGATACCAGTGAAACCAGTGAAACCAGTGATACCAGTGAAACCAGTGAAACCAGTGATACCAGTGAAACCAGTGAAACCAGTGATACCAGTGAAACCAGTGATACCAGTGAAACCAGTGATACCAGTGAAACCAGTGAAACCAGTGATACCAGTGAAACCAGTGAAACCAGTGATACCAGTGATACCAGTGAAACCAGTGATACCAGTGAAACCAGTGAAACCAGTGATACCAGTGATACCAGTGAAACCAGTGATACCAGTGATACCAGTGAAACCAGTGAAACCAGTGATACCAGTGATACCAGTGAAACCAGTGAAACCAGTGATACCAGTGAAACCAGTGAAACCAGTGATACCAGTGATACCAGTGAAACGAGTGACCAGTGAAACCAGTGATACCAGTGATACCAGTGAAACCAGTGATACCAGTGAAACCAGTGATAGCACTGAAACCAGTGATACCAGTGAAACCAGTTAAACCAGTGATACCAGTGATACCAGTGAACCAGTGAAACCAGTGATACCAGTGAAACCAGTGAAACCAGTGAAACCAGTGATACCAGTGATACCAGTAATACCAGTGATACCAGTGAACCAGTGAAACCAGTGATACCAGATACCAGTGAAACCAGTGAAACCAGTGAAACCAGTGATAGCACTGAAACCAGTGAAACCAGTGAAACCAGTTAAACCAGTGAAACCAGTGAAACCAGTGAAACCAGTGAAACCAGTGAAACCAGTGAAACCAGTGAAACCAGTGAAACCAGTGAAACCAGTGAAACCAGTGAAACCAGTGAAACCAGTGATACCAGTGAAACCAGTGAAACCAGTTTATTTACTGAGCAGAAATGGACCTGATGTAGAGCGTAGCCATGGCAAGCGAGCGTGGATCTATGACTGCTTTCTCCCTTCATCATGTTGCAGATAGATTTAGATGGTGATGCCTTCACATGCAATCACGGAAAACAGACTTTCATCTTGAGAATTTAAAGTTCAAAATGTTTATTAGAACTTTTTCCAAAGTGAATTTTCTTTGGCTGCATTTCCTCACCTTTTAAATTGTCTCTGCGTTGCAATATTTTTAGACTTGTCGTTAGCGATCTGCTCTGCGTTGCGCTAACGGGGGCGGCAGCATCATTAGCACCTCGGCCTCAGCATGAACAGAGCGACAGGAAGCTGATGACAGCAGCAGGTGGCGCCGTGTGAACCGCCAGGCAGCCCGACGGCGCCAACATGGCGTCTGCAGTCAGAACCAAACTGCATGTCGGTCCATTAAAGCTCCACACAGCAGACAGAACAAAACCAGTTTTGTTCTGTCAGAATGATTAAAACTGAATTAAGTTCATTGGAGTGAAAATGCTGCTGCAGTGATTATCATTCAGCTCCATATTATTATTCTGTTTAAAAATATTTATTCTCAAAAATCTGAATTATTTCTTAGTATTTTGACTTATAATAATTTAGACTTTAATTTTTACTGTGATTTACACCTGGTTTAGTAATTGATTCTTGATTAATCCCATCAATTGTTCCTTCATTGCTGAATATTTGTGGCTATTTTTCCAAGAAAATTAGCAGAAGTATTAATGTTTTTGAACATTTCTTTAAAATGAAACGACGTTCAAGCTTCACACCTTTATTGTGTCGTTTCTTTAACCGATTCCTCCCCATTTTTCTCTCTACTGCAGGGTCAGAGGTCAGCGGCGAGATAAGGGAACTGAAAGGGAAACTTCTCTTCCTGTGTCAGACTCTGACTATCCGCCGCACTGATCAGTCCTCCACCTGTCCACGACCCACGACCTGTCCTCCACCTGTCCAGGACCCACAACCTGTCCTCCACCTGTCCAGGACCCACAACCTGTCCTCCACCTGTCCAGGACCCACGACCTGTCCTCCACCTGTCCACGACCCACAACCTGTCCTCCACCTGTCCAGGACCCACAACCTGTCCTCCACCTGTCCAGGACCCACGACCTGTCCTCCACCTGTCCACGACCCACGACCTGTCCTCCACCTGTCCACGACCCACGACCTGTCCTCCACCTGTCCAGGACCCACGACCTGTCCTCCACCTGTCCACGACCCACGACCTACGACCTGTCCTCCACCTGTCCACGACCCACGACCTGTCCTCCACCTGTGTTTCTGGGTGTGTGTTTATGTGTGTGTGTTTCTGGGTGTGTGTTTCTGGGTGTGTGTTATGTGTGTGTTTCTGGGTGTGTGTTTATGTGTGTGTGTTTATGTGTGTGTTTCTTTGTGTGTTTTTGACTGAAATAGTTTTTGATTTCAGTACTTCATGCTGCACATTCACAGAATGACAGTTTGTGGATCTTTATAATCCATAAAATGTTTAGAAAATCTGCTGTCATAATAATTTGGAACAGAACATTTTGAGTTTTTATTTCTGAAAATAATCTTGTTCTGATGGGAGCTTGGATCAGTAAAATTGGATTTATACTGTAATAGTTCATGACTGTAAAATTAAACTGACCATCATTTGACCATTTAAGGAAATCTGAGAAAATATCACTTGCATAATAATTTGAATGCAGTTTATTTTATCAATATATATTTGATTAAAATGTGAAAATGTAGGTTTGGGATGGAAAGTTTGGGAATCCCGGACCTAAACGATTAAAAATGATTTTTAAAATGATTTTTCTCACCGACGCGACGCACAGCAGGAAACAAATGATTGTTAGAACAAACTTCCTTCATGTAAAAATAAAACCGCAGATGTTACAGGCAGGAGGCGAGAGGATCAGATATTCTGGTGGAAACAATCAAAGAGAAAATGAGGAAAAACGTTCAGACCAACGAAAAGAAGGAAAACAAGAGAAACGATGAGTCTGACGCTCTCTGGTCCATAAATCTCAGGCTGACAGCAATCTGCTGAACAAAGACATAATTATAGGTCCATCATCTCTTAAGGCTGGAGTGAAATATGTTCTTTGGTTTCCCCATCATCCCTCACTGTCTCTGCTCCTGCCACCGTTCCTCCCGCTGAACATCGCCTCCGGCACGAAATGCACAACCAGGAAGCAGGAAAGAGACTCTGAAAGCTGAGAAATGAATTTTGCTCTCACCAAACGGCCTGCGTTCTGCGCAGAGACCATGAATTATTCATGCTGGTGCTCGGACTAAATGAGACGTTTGGAGTAAGTACAAGGTTGACTTCTGCATAAAAATCAGAAACACAAAGAGGAGTTTCTGTCTGAATCATTGCAGGACTGAAGGAGTTTAGAGCCGACGGTTCTAAACCTCCGCTAGTCTGAGCGTGTTTACAACATACTGGACAGCAAACTAACCAAAGGTCCACAAAACTCAACAGCAAAGAAGTTATTAGGAAACCCTCACATTGATTCTCACTGAGTGGCTCTAACTGCATCAGGTGGAGAGAAGCTCTGACCCGTTTACATGTCTGGTTCTTCAGACTGTTGGAGAAACCAGGAGATCCACAAGCAGCTTGTTGTTCTGGAGAGGAGAGTCATGAATTATTAGTATTACTAACAGCTGCCAACGTGTCCAGATGTGCAGTAAATTCACCCTGAAAGCATCACAACACACTAGACGCTACATTTCTTCCAGGCAGTCTGAACGATCCACAGAAAATATCCCATCTGTTTCTCTTGATGAACTGAATCGTATCTGATAGTTCCCAAAGCGTCTGCAGTTCCCAAAGCGTCTGCAGTTCCCACAACGTCTGCAGTTTCCAAAGCGTCTGCAGTTCCCAAAGCGTCTGCAGTTCCCAAAGCGTCTGCAGTTCCCACAACGTCTGCAGTTCCCACAACGTCTGCAGTTCCCACAACGTCTGCAGTTTCCAAAGCGTCTGCAGTTCCCAAAGCGTCTGCAGTTCCCAAGCGTCTGCAGTTCCCACAACGTCTGCAGTTCCCACAACGTCTGCAGTTCCCAAAGCGTCTGCAGTTCCCACAGCATCTGCATAAGAAGTAGCAATGAGCAGTGAGTGTGTGTGTGCCTTAATAACACACACACACACACACACACACACACACACACACACACACACACACACACACACACACACACACACACACACACACACACACACAGTGGATTGCTGAAAATGCCTTCATCATGTGAGACGCAGCTGCAGAGACTCGCTGCGTTTCGGTCGAGGCGTTTCCACTTCCACGGCTCCGTTTTCCTCTGAATGGTTCAGAAATCATGAACAGGCAGATTTTCAATGAGCTGCAGTTATGAAAATCAGAATTGTGGAATATTTTTCTACTGTTTCAGATGTTTCTGCATCACTTCTCACAGAATCGAACCAATCAGGAGCAACAAAGCGAACGGCACCGGCGGGTCAGTGTGAGGTCAGCAGAGTGGGAATACTCACAGAGACGGACAAGCAGCAGTGTGGACAGCAGCACAACAAGGCTAGTGCGGTGGGAGTGGGCGGAGCTGCAGTATCTCTTGGTCTTTGTACAGATGCACACCTGAACTTTGACCTCTGTGCTGTTGGACAGAGGGGGAATGCCTGAGTCCGTGATGAGCAGCGGCAGCTGGTAGTTGGCTTTCTTCAGACTCTGCAGGAGCATGATCTGGGAATGAGTGGCTGCAGGAGACACAGCGACGGAGAATTAGGAGATCTGCTCTGCATCAAAGCTTATTCTGCACAGTGTGTGTGTGTGTGTGTGTGTGTGTGTGTGTGTGTGTGCGTGTGTGCGTGTGTGTGTGCGTGTGTGTGTGTGTATGTGCGTGCGTGTGTGTGTGTGCGTGTGTGCGTGTGTGTGTGCATGTGTGCGTGTGTGTGTGTGTGCGTGTGTGCATGCGTGTGTGTGTGTGTGTGTGTGTGTGTGTGTGTGTGTGTCAGCCTGAAGTAACTACCAGGTTAGACTTTGCTTAACACTCAAGCGACAGAAATTGGTGCATTTGAAGTTGCCTCCGACGGTTACATGGTGTTGCATCATTTTAAACCAGTTTCCAGTTGTGACAGAAACGCTGCAGTTCGTTCACTTCATGCCGTAATGAGACAAAACGCAGGAGCTGCTGAGCCCGGCGGCACCAGAACCCAGAGCGGGTGAACCTCTCCAGGAAGCACGTCATCCTTTACGGAGAAACTGAACCCGTGAAAACCGTTCCAACACAGATCCGATCTGTCGGATCAGAACCCGACTCCCCCAGAAATACTCTGATTACTCTGCAGGGATCAGAGCCGGAGCTGCTGGAGCGTTTTGTGTGGAAACATTCATCCTTTCTGGGACGTGAACAAAACAAATCAGGCAAATTTAGATTTCAGGAGGAACAGGGTCAAAGGTCACACATTGGGTCAAAATGGGAGAAGAAGTGGAGGTGGAGGTCAGGCTTTAGCTTAGCTTAGCTTAGCTTAGCTTAGCTTAGCTTAGCACACTGAACTCCTTCCTCTCATCAGGATGTAATTTCTTCCATTCGTCTGATGGAAAGCAGGTTCTGGACAGATGAGAAAACATGAACAGCTTTTGCAATCCTCTCTTTCTGGAGGAATAAAGATCATAAAACGGAGGAGGAAAAATGTTCGTATTGTTGATGAACATATGCAGCTAATAGACAAGCAGCCTGAATAAAGGCAGCAAACAATAACTGGTTTGTTTTATCCCGGGTGGATAAATATCTGGGTTCTGCTTCCTGATCAGAAACTCACAGTTGATTCTGGTGACCCTCCATGTTTTGTCCAGGCCCGGTTGTTTCCCCAGCTCTATCTTGAACGGCGCCCCATTGGGCGCCAAGTCTCTGTCCCGTCCTGCGACCACGGCGACGTTCATGTCGCCGGCGTCCTCGCACACCTGCGCCACCGACGGCACCACGAACGGCGCGTTGTCGTTGTAGTCTTCCAGATGGACGACGAGCGTCCCCGTCCCCGTGGCCGGCGGCGTCCCTGAACACAAAACAACAGAGGAAGAGCAGAGGTCATGGATTCAGCTGCTGCTCAACAGGACGGATGAAGAAGCAACATGGATAAAACCTGCTCTGAATGTTTTAGTGAAAATAAACCGCAAACGCAGGACGATCATGTTGGTCTGAGAGGATAAACATGGACGCCTCGTCCTAACGAGCCGCCTGACCCTCGTTACCGACCCCCTCCTGGCTGGGTGAGATAAAACCGTTCTGCTGCTCCGGTCATTAGAGCTTCAGAAAACAAACACGGCTCCAAGGGTCAGGCAGCAATTAACTCCTCAAGACATGATCTGTAATTGGAAAACATAAAAATTCTCTAGTAAACTAACAGCGTCAGTCACCTGGACTGAGCAGAGCAGCTGTAATTCTCCTGTAATCATCGTCAACCAGCTTTCTTTCTGCCCCAACTTGAGACACGGTGATGGAGGCACCAAGAAAAACTGAAAATATATCAGAGGAAAATTTTAAATCCCATTTCTGTGGCTGTTCATTCAGTAAAATCATCCGAAACGAGATAATTCAGCCGAGGCTGTTGGATATGACGAGACGTTTCGGTTTTAGACCATAACATTTAATTTCATGTCATAACGACACAAACGCAGATAAACTCAAACATTTCTGTCGACTGTAAATTTGCTCAAATAGGAATTATAAAAATAAATTCCCTTCATGGAAACTTCACAAAGCAGCAACATGCTTATTACGAATCCCTGGCCTCAACGTGTTTTTATGCACATTATGTAAATTTGCATGTCTATTAAAAACTGATTAGCATCTGAAAAACTGTCTGAAATATGACCCAAAATCCAGGACAGGTGTGTGAAATATTGTCTCTGCTGCCCAGATGTTGAGCTGTTAGCATGTCAGGACAGTCATGTCTTCAGTCAGAGGCTTCCTCAGAATCGTTGAAAGATTGACTGCTACTGCAGCTCCTTGCAGCCCACAGCATCACCATCCACAACGACTCTGAATAAACTTGGATTATCTGAGTTATAACAACTTTTAATTTCCCTTTTGGGATAAATAAAGTACCTGAATGTAATTCATGGCTGCACTGCAGTTGGGTTTTTTCTTTCGTGATGTTTTACGTTTCAGCCATGATGATAAATATTAAGAGCTTCCAGCCGTAGTTACAAAAATAATTTAACGACATCAACTACGAACAGCAAATCAATATTCTCCATGAAAACAGAGCAGCATCATGCAGGCGGCGGCGACCTGCATGATGCTGCTGAGAAACCGAACCCACTGCTGCCTCTCTTCAGCAGACCATCATCTGTTCGCCAGGCTCCAAACTTTCATTTCATTCTCAGCTGTAAAAAGCATCAGCAGATTGTAATGGTGAAAGATAAGCAGGAATCAGATGTGATGGTGGAGAGTTTGTCATTTGTGCGGCTTAATCGTCGTGAAATGACTCTGATCTCTGCGTGCGTCGGCTTTCTGCTCGCTCTTCAGGAAAGACAGAAAACAGCAAACGCTCCTTACATGCTGTAGATAAATACGGCCGTAACGATATCAGCGGCAGATCAGGACCGAAGAGGAATTACTTTGGCAAAAGCCGATGGAAAATGTGTTGCAAAGCCAATCAAAGACAGAAGCTCTCAGGATAATCCATTATCTCTAGAGATGGAGACCAGAGAGGGAGGAGAGAAGTTGGAGCCCCGTCTGTGAAAAGATGCAAATTTCAACCCATTTGCAGTTTGCAGGGAGTCTCTGTGCTTGGCTAACTTTAAATGAAGCTGTTTGTCTTCCTAAATGAATACCCCCCTCACCAAGCACTCCATTTGCCGGAGCCTCCTGCCCCCGTTGCATCATCATCATCCGCCCGGCTCCGCTTCAGTGAGGCTCGTCTGCCGGCCTCCACTTCACACCACTGTCACCAAAGTTTGGCTTCAAGTTTCTGGAGGAATCAGAGCCTTTATGGCTGCATTGTGTTCACTCTGACTGCCAGAACAGAAAGAATCAGAAAATACAGTTTGACCCGAAACTGTCTGGAAGAAGAAACAGAGCAGAAGGGACATCTGGTTCCCACTGCTGTTCCCACCACCATTCCCACCACTATTCCCACCACCGTTCCCACTACTGTTCCCACCACCGTTCCCACTACTGTCCCAGCACTGTTCCCACCACCATTCCCACCACTGTCCCACTACTGTTCCCAGCACTGTTCCCACTACTGTTCCCACCACCGTTCCCACCACCGTTCCCACCACTATTCCCACCACCGTTCCCAGCACTGTTCCCACTACTGTTCCCAGCACTGTTCCCACCACCGTTCCCACCACCGTTCCCACCACCGTTCCCACTACTGTTCCCACCACCGTTCCCACCACTGTTCCCAGCACTGTTCCCACTACTGTTCCCACCACCGCTCCCAGCACTGTTCCCACCACCGTTCCCACTACTGTTCCCACCACCGTTCCCACCACTGTTCCCACCACTGTTCCCAGCACTGTTCCCACTACTGTTCCCACCACCATTCCCACCACTGTTCCCACCACCGTTCCCACCACTGTTCCCACCACCGTTCCCACCACTGTTCCCAGCACTGTTCCCACTACTGTTCCCACCACCATTCCCACCACTATTCCCACCACCGTTCCCACTACTGTTCCCACCACTGTTCCCACCACCGTTCCCACCACTGTTCCCACCACCGTTCCCACTACTGTTCCCACCACCGTTCCCACCACCGTTCCCACTACTGTTCCCACCACCGTTCCCACCACTGTTCCCACCACTGTTCCCACTACTGTTCCCACCACCGTTCCCACCACTGTTCCCACCACCATTCCCACCACTGTTCCCACCACCGTTCCCACCACTGTTCCCACCACCGTTCCCACCACTGTTCCGCTTTAACCCGACTCCAGTTCATCTGCGTAGGAACTTCGGTTTGTCCATTGAGGTGTGAATGCTAAGCTAACTCTGATCCTCCAAGCCTCGCTCTGGCTTCAGTAGAAGTGAATCCTGGTTCGGTTTGAACGGCAAGCGGACCAGAGACCGCTCCACAAGCAGGAAGTGGACCACAGTGCAGGGCATTCTGGGTAAATACAACCAAAGCTAACATGCTAGCCTAGCGCTAGCAGCAGAAATGGCTCCTGGTCTTCAGCCAAAGACTAAAGAGAAATCACTAAACTCTGACGCCTCCATCTTGTTTCATCTGGTGAAACAGGAAGTTGCTCTCAGTGTCTTCAGAGGTTTTTGTGTTTCCTTCAGTGGTTGTTGGTGCAGCGCCCCCACAGGCCAGGAGGGGAACAGGTGGAACCAATCTGCTCCATTTCCTTGGAGCCGATTGGTTGAAATCCCGAAAGCAGTTTGACAGATTTCCTGGGCTAATTGTTGAGCCGCCTGCTGTTTCTGTTCGGCTCTTTATTCTCTGTGATGAGATTATTTTATGAGAAACAACCACCGAACTGATGAAATATTGATTCAGCAGGAAGATTCAACAGAAAACACAACAGAGCTGAGAGGAAAGCTTCATTAAGCTGGCAAGATTGTCGTTATAATAACTGATATTTATACTTTAGATGCATAAAACTGATGACATGCAATCAGAATCTGAAGCAGGAGGTTTAACTCACGGGTTAAACCTGAAAACAGAAACTAAGGAACCAGCAGAGACATTACAATTCAAAATAACTTCAAATAAAATAATAAGAACTATTTACAAGTCAATTATTTACCTGCCCTGTTTAATTAAAGACGTTCATAATGAAGCGCAAAGCAGTGGAGCATGAGGATTAATATTTATTTTCAATAACAGGTGCTTCATGTTTTATCTTGGTTGTTTTCCAGACAAACTTAAAGTTTATCAGTAATTTTTCTGGACAGATGATATGTAGATTATCATTAAACATAAGCAGAGAAAACATCAGCATATTAACTAAACTACTATGGAAATCAACAAAATCAGATGGAAGCATGTTTGGCCGATAAAGAGTCAAATCTGCTCTGATGTTTTGGGTTTGGATCATTTCTGTTGGATTATTTAAGTTTTTCCATATTCATTTGTTTGTCGCGTTTAGTTGTTAGTTCATCTTTACTTGCATTTAAATTAATTTCTTCCTTGTATTTGTTTTTCTTTCTGGTTTATAGATTATTGAGTTGCAGTTCATTTCATTCGTCTCTTCGCTCTGATTGGTTACAAACCAAATCTGTAAGAGAGAAAATGTTTCTGCAGAGTCGTGGCTTCGGCCTGGACGGGCCTCCACTAGCAGTCAGTCTTGCAACGGCTCTTGAGAAGCCTCTGACTGAAGGCTGTTCCAGATTAAGGTCTCATGCTAACATGCTAACAGCACAGCATCCGGGCAGCAGAGACCACATTCAGCATGATGACATCATCAGCTGTCAGCGCTGTGGTCCACACAAGTCCAGGGATTCTGGTCTCTCCGGTTCTTGGCTAACGGCTCGTTGTGGCAGCAGCAATGATGCTGAAGAATATTTGTTGGTTCTGAACCCAAAGCGCCTGAACCGGTCCTGTCCTGGTTCTGACGCGGAGAGGCTGATCGGGCCGGAGCGACGGCTTAACTGGCCACATGCTTCAGAAATCAGGCCAAATGAGGAAATGATTTCGTTTTTACAGAAAAATGTAAAACTCCAGAGCTAAAATTAACTTTACACCAGCAGAGATCGATTGTAATAATTTGGTTTCAGATCAGGAATTACTCTAATTAGAAGAAGAGATTAGCTTTAATTGTCTCCATCGCAGAAACTTCAATAATAAAAACGCCTGCAAGCCGACAACGTCTCTGCAGCGGCGCGGCTCTCGCACACAGAAACGCGGCTTGATGGATCACAAATAATTATAGCAGCAATCTCAGCTCAGCGGTAAATTAAAGATAATTAATTAAAGTTATTTTTGTAAGGTGTGCAGAGAATTTGTGAAAATCTTTTCTGATTAAAACGATCCTGGCTGCAACAGCTCAGCCAACAAACGCAAACGAGTTTTTATATTTGATTTCTTCACCTGAGTGCAGCAGCAGCTCGCAGAAGTTTTCACACCCTGCTGAGCGTCAGACAGACGAATCTGTCTGCATGAGGCATGTTCACACCCTGAACCAAAACTCTGGTTTCCAGCTTTCTGAACAACAAACAGCAAAAACATTTTCAGTTTTTAACTTTCATGATTTTTAAAGCTGACAGAAAAAGACGAGATTACTGAACCTTCTCCAAATACATCTGGTTTGTATTCTAATTGTTTAGAACAATTCTGACATTTTCATGAGGAAAAACATTAAAGTGATGATACATAAAAACATAAAAGCGTCTTCATATAAAGTCTGGAGGCTGTAACGAGACGATAAGGACTGACGGTCAGGAAGATGCTCAAAACGTGACTTTTTTCTCAGAATCAACATCAAAACGGCTCCAAGTTTTGTGGAAGATCCATTTATTCTGATTATCGTCCAGATGATGAAGGAGAAGTTTGACTCTCAGCAGATCGTCGGCTCAAAGCGACAGACGAAGAGCAGAGAGGAAACGGCTTTTATCCGGATCTGGGTCCGGTTCTGTCTAATCACTGACAGTTTCATGGTGACTGGTGGAGCTGTGCTCGGCCTGGCAGCCGTTCATTTGCTTGCTGTGTGTCAGGTGTGAAACACCTGTGAGGTCATGTGACCCGGTTCTGTTGTTACGGTTTGTTTTCGCAGCAGAAACGTCACTGATTCATTTAACGTCGACAGAAGCAGTTTATTCGTCCAGATATTAAGGGAACCATAAAGCTCTGCTTCGTCTGGACCTTCGGCTGAAACGGCTTTTATTTTCCTCCTGTCCGAGATGAGAGACGCCGGCGGAGATGAGAGACGCCGGCGGAGATGAGAGACGCCGGCGGAGATGAGAGACGCCGGCGGAGGATCGACTCCCCAGGCTCTCAGACTAATCCACACCTACAAGCAACAAACACTGTTTTCTTCAAATCTTCCCATCAAACCCCCCAAACACTCATTTGCTCCCAACACTTGAGCTTTAGGCCAACACTTTCTTTCCCTCTGACAGCCACTCTCT
Organism: Poeciliopsis prolifica; assembly: GCF_027474105.1. Lineage (NCBI taxonomy): Eukaryota > Metazoa > Chordata > Actinopteri > Cyprinodontiformes > Poeciliidae > Poeciliopsis > Poeciliopsis prolifica. Next base: position 865,269 of record NW_026562376.1, on the reverse strand, counting down.
GTTCTTATCAAGCTTTTCTGTCTCCACTGTGACTTTTCTCTCCTGCAGGAGGAACGAGCAGCTCGGCCGAATCCTGCAGCACCTTGACCAATGATGAGTTCAAATCCTCCACCTGTTTCCTCCAGAGGGAAACGTGTGATGATGATAAAGTTTCAGCTGCAGGAATAAAAGCAAATCCATTTTTATTTTCTTTGGTGACAAAACCACAGGCCTGACCTCTTCCTCTGACCTCCACCGGATTAAAATATGTTCAACTTGTTGAGTTTCCCAAGCACAGAGAGTAAGCCAACATGTACTGGACTCATTAGACTGACATCCAGCACAGCTTCGGTGCAGACAGCCGTCTAAAAATACCCTGACTCTGATTGCAGGCAGAGTCTTCCTCAATCTCCTGAAAGCAGAGGAGGAAGAGGAGCAGCAAGATGACAGCGAGTGAGTAATATCTCAGAAGAAAATGTTGCAACACAGCAGGTTAGCAGCCAGAAAACTGTAAAGGTGGAGCCACTGAGGTAAAAGAGGAGGATGGTGGGAGCTTTAGTGTCAGAGCAGATTTAAAGGGACAGGAGCAGGTTGAGTCATAATGCCTGAACGCACCTCCATCACTTCCCAACACATCCTCAGCTCACACTCTCATGCACTTTTCATCAGCTTCAATGAAGTTTAGTCTTGTTGCAGCTGCAGCACCACCATCTCTCAGACTTGAAGCCGATTGCCTTCATGTTCTGAGAGCAGGAAACGCAGCAGCTTCTGCATCTGCACAACGTTCAAACCTTTTCAGGTGACCTGAAAATTAAAATATGACAAATCTGTCAGCATAAAGTTTGAAGAAATATTCAACTTTATGCTGTTTGGTTTGAGGTGAATTTGGTGAAGCTGATATAAAGCTGCGTTCTTCTTCTACAGTTATTTAAACGTTTCCATGTTTGAAGTCTTATGGAAAAACAAAACGTACAGATTCTGACAAACATCTACTGCACGACATCAGCTGTGTCTTTAAATTAAACTTTGAAAAGCAAAATAAAGTTGGCAAAAAGAGAAGAAACTTATTTCCTCCTCTGTGATTCTGATATTTGTGGAAAATCATTTTAAAAAAAAACTATAGTTTCAACATGAAGATAAAAAAAATGTCTGTATAAATATATTATTGGTACTTTCAGTGTTATTCTGAATATTTTATCAAATTAATTCATAACATTTAAAAACTAGTAAAATGTTGGTTTGTTATTATAAATCCTGATTATCTGAAAAACAACTAAATATGAATTTTAGACAAAGTTTCTAGAGCCGCTGTGTTCAGTCCAAGAAGCCGCATGCGGCCCCGGAGCCGGAGGTTGTGAACCCCTGAACCAGATTCATGGTTAGAAAAGATGAAGGTGATATTATTGTACAAAAGAATCAGTCAGGAGAAGGAGGTCAAAATTCCTCAGGCTATACAGTAGTTTTCTTACTGGTCATTAACTTTGTTCTCTTTATTTTTTTGTTACTTTTTAGCCTGGATCCAGAGGTCAGGACGGATCCAGAGGTCAGAAGGGATCCAGAGGTCAGGACGGATCCAGAGGTCAGGACGGTTCCAGAGGTCAGAAGGGATCCAGAGGTCAGAAGGGATCCAGAGGTCAGAAGGGATCCAGAGGTCAGAAGGGATCCAGAGTTCAGAAGGGATCCAGAGGTCAGAAGGGATCCAGAGGTCAGAAGGGATCCAGAGTTCAGAAGGGATCCAGAGGTCAGAAGGGATCCAGAGGTCAGAAGGGATCCAGAGTTCAGAAGGGATCCAGAGGTCAGAAGGGATCCAGAGGTCAGAAGGGATCCAGAGTTCAGAAGGGATCCAGAGGTCAGAAGGGATCCAGAGTTCAGAAGGGATCCAGAGGTCAGAAGGGATCCAGAGGTCAGAAGGGATCCAGAGGTCAGAAGGGATCCAGAGGTCAGAAGGGATCCAGAGGTCAGGACGGTTCCAGAGGTCAGATGGATTCTAGCAGCAGTTCGGCTCTGCAGCAGACAGGAAGTTAGAGCCGGGGTTACATCCTGTTCCTGTTACAGCCCGGTTCTGCCAGGTCCATCAGGCAGAACCAGCAGGCTTCAGCTGTTTCAAATCACTAATGGAGGAATAATTTCTAACGTTCAGATCGATCAGTAATTGATCGATCTGCTCGCTGTCCCTTCGCTCATCTCTTCCCCTCAGCTATCGCGATCACATGGCACCTGCTAATCTGATTGGCTGATCAGAAGTGTAAATGAAACCAGCCAGAGCCAATTACAATAGACACGTCATTAAAGGAGAAGACTTCAGGGAGCGCGCAGCGGCCGCCGCGGTGCCGCCGCCGTGCCGCCGCATCGCTTCTGCTCTGGCAAATTGCTTCCAGAATAGAGTTTAGCTTATCAGCTGCTGTTGTTACATCCAGAGATCGAAAGGCTGCGAGTTTCAGCCGCAGCCTGCAGGAAGCTGCTTTCTAACGAGCAGCCAGACAAACTGCAGATCAGGAAGGTCCTGCTGTCAGGTGACCTTTAACCTTAACAGCAAGGATCCAAGAAAAACATGGAGGTTCATTTTTAAACTTATATATTCACCATTTTATTCCTTCATTTATAAATGTTGCAGTTTCCAACAAAAGATTTACCTCCAAACTAAATAATTAGAAAGCTTGCTAAGCTAAATGCTTAGTTTACAAATTAAATATTTAGTTTGAAACTGTGACATTTATAAATGACTAATCAATAAAAATGAAGCTGTCAATGCGGCGCTGTGACATCAGCACCGCTGCAACCAATAGAAAGATTCCACTGCTTAAGCACCGTTTGACCTGAAGAGGGCAGCACTGACATAAAAATATCAACGATTGCACAGAAACATGAAGATAGAAATTAAAACGCTTCTCAGCATGAAAGATGTTGATGTTTTCCATTAATGCCTGTTGATGCAAATTCCACACATACAAACACTGATATTTTGCAAATTTACATGCTATAGAGCATGTAAAGCACAAATAGTGATTTTTCTTCTGGATCATTCAGACATTTGGATGGAAACTAAATCAGCCAAACTGAAACTCATGGTCATCACATTTCTGATCAACTGGAAGGTTCTCCATCAGCCATGTTCCCCTAACTCCATCAGCCATGTTCCCCTGACTCCATCAGCCATGTTCCCCTAACTCCATCAGCCATGTTCCCCTGACTCCATCAGCCATGTTCCCCTGACTCCATCAGCCATGTTCCCCTCACTCCATCAGCCATGTTCCCCTAACTCCATCAGCCATGTTCCCCTAACTCCATCAGCCATGTTCCCCTGACTCCATCAGCCATGTTCCCCTAACTCCATCAGCCATGTTCCCCTCACTCCATCAGCCATGTTCCCCTAACTCCATCAGCATGTTCCCCTGACTCCATCAGCCATGTTCCCCTGACTCCATCAGCCATGTTCCCCTAACTCCATCAGCCATGTTCCCCTCACTCCATCAGCCATGTTCCCCTAACTCCATCAGCCATGTTCCCCTAACTCCATCAGCCATGTTCCCCTAACTCCATCAGCCATGTTCCCCTCACTCCATCAGCCATGTTCCCCTAACTCCATCAGCATGTTCCCCTGACTCCATCAGCCATGTTCCCCTAACTCCATCAGCCATGTTCCCCTGACTCCATCAGCCATGTTCCCCTAACTCCATCAGCCATGTTCCCCTGACTCCATCAGCCATGTTCCCCTAACTCCATCAGCCATGTTCCCCTGACTCCATCAGCCATGTTCCCCTAACTCCATCAGCCATGTTCCCCTAACTCCATCAGCCATGTTCCCCTAACTCCATCAGCCATGTTCCCCTGACTCCGTCAGCCATGTTCCCCTGACTCCATCAGCCATGTTCCCCTGACTCCATCAGCCATGTTCCCCTAACTCCATCAGCCATGTTCCCCTGACTCCATCAGCCATGTTCCCCTAACTCCATCAGCATGTTCCCCTGACTCCGTCAGCCATGTTCCCCTGACTCCATCAGCCATGTTCCCCTGACTCCATCAGCCATGTTCCCCTAACTCCATCAGCCATGTTCCCCTAACTCCATCAGCCATGTTCCCCTAACTCCATCAGCCATGTTCCCCTGACTCCGTCAGCCATGTTCCCCTGACTCCATCAGCCATGTTCCCCTGACTCCATCAGCCATGTTCCCCTCACTCCATCAGCCATGTTCCCCTCACTCCATCAGCCATGTTCCCCTGACTCCATCAGCATGTTCCCCTAACTCCATCAGCCATGTTCCCCTAACTCCATCAGCCATGTTCCCCTCACTCCATCAGCCATGTTCCCCTCACTCCATCAGCCATGTTCCCCTGACTCCATCAGCCATGTTCCCCTGACTCCATCAGCCATGTTCCCCTAACTCCATCAGCATGTTCCCCTCACTCCATCAGCCATGTTCCCCTAACTCCATCAGCCATGTTCCCCTGACTCCATCAGCCATGTTCCCCTAACTCCATCAGCCATGTTCCCCTGACTCCATCAGCCATGTTCCCCTGACTCCATCAGCATGTTCCCCTGACTCCGTCAGCCATGTTCCCCTAACTCCATCAGCCATGTTCCCCTAACTCCATCAGCCATGTTCCCCTAACTCCATCAGCCATGTTCCCCTAACTCCATCAGCCATGTTCCCCTGACTCCATCAGCCATGTTCCCCTGACTCCATCAGCCATGTTCCCCTAACTCCATCAGCCATGTTCCCCTGACTCCATCAGCCATGTTCCCCTAACTCCATCAGCCATGTTCCCCTGACTCCATCAGCCATGTTCCCCTGACTCCATCAGCCATGTTCCCCTGACTCCATCAGCCATGTTCCCCTAACTCCATCAGCCATGTTCCCCTGACTCCGTCAGCCATGTTCCCCTAACTCCATCAGCCATGTTCCCCTAACTCCATCAGCCATGTTCCCCTGACTCCATCATCTGACTTCATTTTTCAGCCCGTCCCGGCAGCTCGTCTCATTTGGGTCGGCGTCTTTAAAAGCTTGTCCAGATCTTGCTGGAAAACGTGAGGCGAGGAGGAACGAGGCGCCGTTTCCCATTCAGCTCCTCACAACAAGCAGCAGCAGTGTTTTATGTAACAAGTATCCTAGCAGCGCCACTCTAACACAAGTTCCCTGGGTGAGTGGGCAGAGGCTTATTTGTTTAGGTGTGCCAGGCACAGCGCTGACTCCTCATCCGTGGATGAATCAGTATTCCAAGGACACACAAGAGGCGAGAGCTGATAAAGCCAACAACAAAGAGGGAGAGGGAGCCATTTCTTCCCTGGTGGAGCTGAACAAAGATATCCTTTAATCAAAAACGCAACATGAGCCTGTTTACAAGGTGGTGACTTCCCCCAGAGATTCTGCTACAAGAAATGAAAGGCAAAGAAAGTCATCCAGGAAGAGAGGCGGAGGTGTGGGAGTCAGAAGAAACAGCGACGGTTTGGGGTTAATGAGGTGCAGTGGAGAGACGGAGGAGGAAGGAAGAACTGCACTGAGTTCATCTGCTTCAACCCGCGTTAAAACTCTGGACCAACACGTCCACATTATTCTGGATCTGCTTCTCTGGTACCGGTCTGGGTCAAAATATCAGAAATGGCCCCGCCCCTCTGGCTCCTCCCATCCTGCCCTCCCCATCTGGCACCATTTTCCAGTGAAACCCAGTTCTCTGCTGGTCATGCAGACTAACAGAACCAGTCCTACTAACAGAACCGGTCCCCCGCGGCCAGCCAGGCGCAGGTCCTCCTCCGTCCTCCAGGAGGCGATGTGCCGTCATCAGGACCTTCCTCCTCTCTTCCTGTGTGTTTGGGCTCCAGCAGCTTCCAGCTGCTTTACTTTGAGCTTCTGGATCAGAGCAAATGATGCGACTGTGATGAACCCTGGAGCTTATTACCGTGTTCAGCCTCCTGCCTCAATGTCTGTTTAATTCCTGCAGTAATTAACGAGGACGGCTCTTAAAAACACACAGCGCTTCACTCCTGAGGCGAGCTGAAGGTCTGTCCTCTGAGCTGAAGGTCTGTCCTCTGAGCTGAAGGTCTGTCCTCTGAGCTGAAGGTCTGTCCTCTGAGCTGAAGGTCTGTCCTCTGAGCTGAAGAGCTGAAGGTCTGTCCTCTGAGCTGAAGGTCTGTCCTCTGAGCTGAAGGTCTGTCCTCTGAGCTGAAGGTCTGTCTCTGAGCTGAAGGTCTGTCCTCTGAGCTGAAGGTCTGTCCTCTGAGCTGAAGGTCTGTCCTCTGAGCTGAAGGTCTGTCCTCTGAGCTGAAGGTCTGTCCTCTGAGCTGAAGGTCTGTCCTCTGAGCTGAAGGTCTGTCCTCCCGAAGGTCTGTCCTCTGAGCTGAAGGTCTGTCCTCTGAGCCGAAGGCGAAGGTCTCTGCTGATGGCTTTACAGGTTTAATAGCAGGTTTGGTGGCAGCCGGCACAGGATAATGTGAAAGTGTTTTTCAGACAACTGGGGTCTTGATAATGTATTCATGTCTCCAAATGACAAATGGCTCCCACCAGAAGGCAGTTTAACATTTAAATGAGAAAACAGAACAAAAACACCCAGCAGTGTGTGGAAACACAGGAGCCGGCCAGAGAGGCACCAAGATATTAAAACCCAATATAAGCAAACAATTTCAATCCATCCACACACACACACACACACACACACACACACACACACACACACACACACACACACACACACACACACACACACACAGCGCCCCACCAGCATCACAAGCAGTGATTCCCAGGATGCCCAGCTGTTGTCCCAGCAGGGACTCAGAGCAGCAGACGATCTTTTGGTGCTGAAGCTTCGCTGCTGATCAGACTTTGCAGAAGCAGCTGGTGGGTTTTGGGTTCAGGCCGGAGCAGAACCCGTGCAAACAGGCTCCGCTGCCGGCCAGGTCTTGCTGCAGCTCAGCTTATCGCTCACTAACTGAGCGATGGGTGGAGGTACACGCTGCGAGCAAACACAGATGGATGAAGGGCTTTCAGACAGACAGCAAACACACATTTCTAAAAGTGCTGACAGGTCAAAACAAATAAGCTACAAAAGCTGAGCAAAAAATGTCATTTAAATCTTATTTTACTGATTCAACAACAATAACCTGAACAACAAACACGCCTCCAGTCACTAGGGGGCAGCAGTGCTCCAACTGACCAACAGGCTGCTGTTCAGCAGCAGTAGAAGAAGAAGAAGCCTGCAGTCAGACTGCAGAGCTGAAGGAGAAGTTTGACAAACGACAACAAGGCAAAGCAGAAAACGATGGGCTTTGGGTTCAACTAATTACTTCATCTAAAATATGAATATTTTACACAAATATTAATATTGTTTTTTTAAGTCATAAACTTCTGAAGACAAAACAAGATAAAAACAATGTAATTTACTTGCTGCACATTATGTTATTAAACTGAATCTGGAAATTGATTTTCAGACTTAAAACAATAAAATGAGCTGAAACAACTTCACTGTTACTTTTTGCAGCTCATTTTATGAATCTGTTTTGATAACCAGGTGTGCAGCAAGTAAATTGGTCCAAGTCAGGTTTATGACTCTCATATTCTAGTAATAAAATGAAAATAGAAATTAACTTTTTTATTTTTACTTTTCTTTCAGAATAGAAGGAATTATTTTGAGTAAAGTGTTTACTTGACTTCCTTTAACTGCAGATGTTCTCCTGCAGTTTATTTTTCCCTCTCATGTGATTGTTTCATATAGATCTGCTTGTTTGACACGGCTCTGCTCTCAGCAGGAAACCCGCAGACTCCACATAAATATAAAGATGATGATGTGTAAGAGGAAATCAATACCCTGATAGCAGCTACACAGGGAAGCTGTCATCCAATCACAGCAGAGATTACTGTGAGGACAGAGCCAATTTCTCAGGCCGTTGACAGAAACTGCAGGAGTAAAATGGGCCGGGTCAGAACTCGATCTGCTGCTCCGGCTCGCAGCTGGAGGACTGGAAGGCGGATTTATGCTGCGAAAGCTGCTGCTGCTTTTAAGATGCAGAACAAGAACAGAGAAGTTTGAGCTCCTGCTGTGATGCTGATGGTTGATGTTCTGGACACGTTGGGTTCATGTCTCAGTTCTTCACCGCAGCGTGTGTGTTCCCCCCGCCTGTCCCCGGTCCGCCTGTCCCCCGTCCACCTGTCCCCCGGTCCACCTGTCCGTCCGCCTGATACTCATTTAATTTATCCAGGTTGGACATCCTAGATGTACTAAATGCGCCACTCACCACCTGGTGACGTAAGCAGTGACATAACTGTTACATGTCTGAACATTTAAAAGTTTCTGTCAGACATTAAACTTTGACTAATCCCTCGGATTTTGCTGCCATGTTGGATTTCTCTCCTCCAGCCTTCAGCGGGAAGTTGATAATAATCAGAGCGAATCTGCAGAACGCAGCATGAAATCAAATGACACTAATGACAAAAAAAGCTGATTTGACTTTAAGCAATGAGTGACTGAATGCATTAATGTCATTCTGACTGCATTAGTGGGTATGAACTGATCTGTGTAAGGGGCTTTGAGACGACGTTAGTGTTGATTTTGTTGAATAAATTTGGACTTAGTTTCAGGGTATCTACCAGGTTTCGTCTAAAAAAGCAAACGAAACCTTCAGACCGTCCTCTTCGTCCTCCTCACTCTCTGCTGGATCTACTTTCCATTTGTCTTTCTTCCATCTCTCCCCCCGTCCTCCTGGCTCCATATCTTCTTCTTGTTATCTCGTCTCATGTCCCTTCTTTTCTCCGCCTGCGCCGACCCTCCACCTCTCCCCGCCTTCTCCTCCGGCCCCATCATTACTCCTCTTTCAGCACTCATCTTTCTCCGGCGGCCGAATTCCCGCGCACAACGCCGCTATTCTGCTGCCTGCTAATAGAATCCCTCAGTTCCTCTAATGGATCTGTCAGGATCTCCTGAGAGCAGCAGAGCAGATGGATTGACGGGGCGGGGAGAGATGATGAGAGAGAGAGAATCTAAAAATGAAAGACGGCGCCGACCGGCCGCCATACTGGTGGCACACAGCGCCGCCAGCGGGCGCCGCGCCGCCACTGCAGGACGATGACAGCCTCAGTCTGGCCAGGTGAGGACAGACAGGTGAGCAGTGATGTGGAAACTCAGATAAGCCGAGTACAAACTAACAGTTTTTAAATGAGGAAAAAGAATTGATCCAAACCAACCTGTGAAAAGTTGACGACATTGCAAAATCACAAAATCTCACCAAACATTTTTGGTTCATTTTATAGTGTAATTATTTTGGGACACTTAAAATGAGACAAAATTAACTTACAAGTAACTTTTCAGCAAAGATATAGGAGCTGATTACAAGACATCGTTCCCTTTGGCAATAAAAATGCTTTTCTTGTCAACATTAAGACATGATTGACTTCAGATCCAATATCTTGCTGAAAAGTTACTTGTAACCAACAGGATCAGAATTGAGACGTGAAAAACTCAACTGATCTGTGATCCAGTTTAAAGTTCTGATGAAACCTTCAGTGATCCAAACAGTGACCGAAGCTTCCTCTGCATTTCAGGTGTTCAGTCTTTGCTCAGCTGAAATTAAATGTTTCTTAAAGATCTTAGAAAATAAAGCAGAAGCAGCAGAAATTTATGCTGAGGTTTACATTTTTTCACAGCTTTGCTCGGTTTGGCATTCTGGTTCAGTTTGCAGGAAAAACAGAAATGTCTGACTGGGTGATACACATAAAAAAAACTTTATCACAGCCTTAAAACCTTGAGAAGAAATAATAAAATATCCACACATTTCTGTTTCGTAGCCGGGTATTAAAGACACGGTGAGTTTCTGGGTCACTATGTTCACCACAGATGCTAATAAACCAAACAACACCGATTCCAACACCTCACTAGAACCCATTTCCTGTCTTTTATTTTGCGTCAGACCCCACTTCCTGTCGCCGCGCTGAAAGGAGGGAACTCACCGTTGTCTGTGGCGACGAACAGAGCCGTGTATTTATTGGCCTGGACATACGGAGACTCCCGGTCCAGAAAGGCCGAGGTGTTGACGGTTCCTCTGACCGGGTTCACACTCAGCCAAGCCGCCGGGTCGCTCAGAACCGCATATCTGCAAAAAGGTTAGGAGGACAGAAACAATGTGACGACAACAGCAGCAAGACATTCAGTTTTAGTTCATATTTATGAGCAGAAGCACAAACAGCGGCGGAAGCAAGAAAACATTTCCTAATTGTCTGAGAGAGAAAATTTACAACTGCTTCAAAAATATAATTAAAAGTAAGAGTTGAGTCAAATAAAACGGGTTCTGAAGCGACTGCATTTGTTTTATATAAATATATAATTAAAGTTCAACAATAAAAATAGATTAATCCTCGAATTGTTTACTTCATATAATTAAAACTGAGCAGGTGTAAATAAGTTTCTGTCAAGTAAACAAGGCCATAATAAAAACCAGAGCATAAGTAAAGCTCTGATAACCAATGCATTACAAGAAAAAACACTTTTATAAGATTTTTATGCTTAATTATACATCAGCTAACTGCAGCTTTGGGTCTGAGATGATAAACGCTCTCAGATGGTTTTATTTCCAAACAGTTTTTCAGACACGACAAATCAAAACAAGAAACATTCAGCATATTCCAGATGAACAAGGAAGAAGGAAACTGGTGGAAGGTTTGCTGAAAATGTTTCAACAACATAATGTCAAACATCCTGGACAAATGCTAAGGCTAGCTTTAGCTGTGATAGCAGCTAGTTTAGCTCTGATGGCTGCTAGCTTTAGCCCTGATGGCTGCTAGCTTTAGCTCTGATGGCTGCTAGCTTTAGCCCTGATGGCTGCTAGCTTTAGCTAGCTAGCTGCTAGCTTTAGCTCTGATGGCTGCTAGTTTAGCTCTGATGGCTGCTAGCTTTAGCTCTGATGGCTGCTAGTTTAGCTCTGATGGCTGCTAGCTTTAGCTCTGATGGCTGCTATCTTTAGCTGTGATGGTGGCTAGTTTTAGCCCTGATGGCTGCTAGCTGTAGCTCTGATGGCTGCTAGCTTTAGCCCTGATGGCTGCTAGCTGTAGCTCTGATGGCTCCTAGTTTAGCTCTGATGGCTGCTAGCTTTAGCTCTGATGGCTGCTAGTTTAGCTCTGATGGCTGCTAGCTTTAGCTCTGATGGCTGCTAGCTTTAGCTCTGATGGCTGCTAGTTTTAGCCCTGATAGCTGCTAGCTTTAGCCCTGATGGCTGCTAGCTGTAGCTCTGATGGCTGCTAGTTTAGCTCTGATGGCTGCTAGCTTTAGCTCTGATGGCTGCTAGCTTTAGCTCTGATGGCTGCTAGTTTTAGCCCTGATAGCTGCTAGCTTTAGCCCTGATGGCTGCTAGCTTTAGCTCTGATGGCTGCCAGTTTAGCTCTGATGGCTGCTAGCTTTAGCTCTGATGGCTGCTAGTTTAGCTCTGATGGCTGCTAGCTTTAGCCCTGATGGCTGCTAGCTTTAGCTCTGATGGCTGCTAGTTTAGCTCTGATAACTGCTAGCTTTAGCCCTGATGGCTGATAGCTTTAGCTCTGATGGCTGCTAGCTTTAGCTCTGATGGCTGCTAGTTTAGCTCTGATGACTGCTAGCTTTAGCCCTGATGGCTGCTAGTTTAGCTCTGATGGCTGCAAGCTTTATCCCTGATGGCTGCTAGCTTTAGCTCTGATGGCTGCTAGCTTTAGCTCTGATGGCTGCTAGCTTTAGCTCTGATGGCTGCTAGTTTAGCTCTGATGGCTGCTAGTTTAGCTCTGATTGCTCCTAGGTTAGCTCTGATGGCTGCTAGCTTTAGCCCTGATGGCTGCTAGTTTAGCTCTGATGGCTGCTAGCTTTAGCTCTGATGGCTGCTAGTTTAGCTCTGATGGCTGCTAGCTTTAGCTCTGATGGCTGCTATCTTTAGCTGTGATGGTGGCTAGTTTCAGCCCTGATGGCTGCTAGCTGTAGCTCTGATGGCTGCTAGCTTTAGCCCTGATGGCTGCTAGCTGTAGCTCTGATGGCTCCTAGTTTAGCTCTGATGGCTGCTAGCTTTAGCTCTGATGGCTGCTAGTTTAGCTCTGATGGCTGCTAGCTTTAGCTCTGATGGCTGCTAGCTTTAGCTCTGATGGCTGCTAGTTTTAGCCCTGATAGCTGCTAGCTTTAGCCCTGATGGCTGCTAGCTGTAGCTCTGATGGCTGCTAGTTTAGCTCTGATGGCTGCTAGCTTTAGCTCTGATGGCTGCTAGCTTTAGCTCTGATGGCTGCTAGTTTTAGCCCTGATAGCTGCTAGCTTTAGCCCTGATGGCTGCTAGCTTTAGCTCTGATGGCTGCCAGTTTAGCTCTGATGGCTGCTAGCTTTAGCTCTGATGGCTGCTAGTTTAGCTCTGATGGCTGCTAGCTTTAGCCCTGATGGCTGCTAGCTTTAGCTCTGATGGCTGCTAGTTTAGCTCTGATAACTGCTAGCTTTAGCCCTGATGGCTGATAGCTTTAGCTCTGATGGCTGCTAGCTTTAGCTCTGATGGCTGCTAGTTTAGCTCTGATGACTGCTAGCTTTAGCCCTGATGGCTGCTAGTTTAGCTCTGATGGCTGCAAGCTTTATCCCTGATGGCTGCTAGCTTTAGCTCTGATGGCTGCTAGCTTTAGCTCTGATGGCTGCTAGCTTTAGCTCTGATGGCTGCTAGTTTAGCTCTGATGGCTGCTAGTTTAGCTCTGATTGCTCCTAGGTTAGCTCTGATGGCTGCTAGCTTTAGCCCTGATGGCTGCTAGTTTAGCTCTGATGGCTGCTAGCTTTAGCTCTGATGGCTGCTAGCTTTAGCTCTGATGGCTGCTAGCTTTAGCTCTGATGGCTGCTAGCTTTAGCTCTGATGGCTGCTAGTTTAGCTCTGATGGCTGCTAGTTTAGCTCTGATTGCTCCTAGGTTAGCTCTGATGGCTGCTAGCTTTAGCCCTGATGGCTGCTAGTTTAGTTCTGATGGCTGCTAGCTTTAGCTCTGATGGCTGCTAGTTTAGCTCTGATGGCTGCTAGCTTTAGCTCTGATGGCTGCTATCTTTAGCTGTGATGGTGGCTAGTTTCAGCCCTGATGGCTGCTAGCTGTAGCTCTGATGGCTGCTAGCTTTAGCCCTGATGGCTGCTAGCTGTAGCTCTGATGGCTCCTAGTTTAGCTCTGATGGCTGCTAGCTTTAGCTCTGATGGCTGCTAGTTTAGCTCTGATGGCTGCTAGCTTTAGCTCTGATGGCTGCTAGCTTTAGCTCTGATGGCTGCTAGTTTTAGCCCTGATAGCTGCTAGCTTTAGCCCTGATGGCTGCTAGCTGTAGCTCTGATGGCTGCTAGTTTAGCTCTGATGACGCTATTACACGCTGATTAAAAAAGCTCTGAGCTAGCATCACAAACACTCAGGGTTCCCCCAGTGGACCAGACTTTGGTCCCCACAACGTAGCAAGTGTCAGGAAAATGGTCCCCAGAAGGTATTAGAAACAAATGCGCATACACACACACACACACACACACACACACACACACACACACACACACACACACACACACACACACACACACACACACACACACACACCAAGCTGCATAATTCCTTCTCCATACAGCTACTCTTTGCCAAAGTGCTCAGCAGTGGAGAAATTGTCTTTGAAATTGAGCTCTTCAGCTAACATAGCTCCACTAAGCCCTGGGAAATGGCTTCGCAATCAACCTCTGCTCACACCTTTCCCCTCTCACTCTCACACACACACAAAACACGCGCGCACACACACTCGCCCCATGATTACAGCTGTTAACCTGCAAATAATGTTTCACTGTAACAGGAGAGGAATGCAGTCAGGTTAAATGCACCGTTAATGATGACACACACTCTCTGTCCCACATCGCTCTACCTTAAACACACACACACACACACACACACACACACACACACACACACACACACACACACACACAGAGGATGTGAGTTTAATCTTTACTGTAGCAGGGCGGCTCTCAGCTTATTAACCTCCATATGTTTCCTTCTTCTGTTACACGACGGTTTCATCATCTGACTGAGTCAGAGGCCAACGTCCCGTCATCTGCAACATCTTGGCAGATCTTTGCATGATGCCAATAATGGCGTCGACAAGCTGCTTATTTACACAACGGCAGTAAAACTGAGATCCAACAGGAGAACTGTCTAAATATTTTAGGGAGCCTTTAATGAGGATGTTTATTCACTTTCATTAAAAGTCATAAAGTGAATTTTAATTGAATATTCAGAATAGAATAGAATAGAATAGAATAGCATTAGAATAGAATAGATCTGAAGACGTCTAACTGTTTAAATAGTTCCCGTCTCACAAACGCAGTCGTGTGACTTCATCTGGGTACATCAATGGAGGCGGAGCCAGAAAAGGTATAATTGCATTAACATTTTTAACATGTTAATTGATCAAAGTCAATACTTTAATGTGTCAGTGCCAGTAAAAAGTACGGCAAGCCATCAGTTCCACTTTCACTTGATTCTCCATGATGCTTTTCAGAAGCAACTGGTTAGCTTAGCATGACTGTTATGATGTTTTTACAGAGTAATTGCTGCGATATTTACCCTTAATCAGTTCTGAAGGAGTGGAAAGTGTTAGAACCAGATCCAGTCTGTAGTAAATTCATTCCAGATCATTACCATCCTTCCCAACATGAAAAGTGGCCGAATGTGTTAACCAGCCGTGAAGCCAAACATCGGCTCATCAGGTGAAACCCGGCCCTTCCTGCAGGCACCTGCATGATTTTCTGTAAAAAACCTGGAGAGTTAAAATCTTGGCTGAACTGAACAGAACGATTCACTAAGTGAGTCAGATCCTCCGTTTCTCTCCTCTGTGCAAACACAACAGCAGTCCATTAGAACGCTTTAAAGTGCAAATTAGAAAGACATTAAAAAGCCATTAGAATTGCATATCTGGTTCAAAGTGTTTATCTGCAAAAGCAGCAGAGGCCAAAACAAATCAGTCAACAAATGAGTCAATTTTTATCACCTGGACCCATTTAACGACAAATCCAATTTAAACCTGGAGAAACAAGCAAAACATAAAGAATAATATCCTCCCCACTTTTATTTCATTCAGGAATTTAACAAGATGCTTCCAGATTCATTTGGTGAAAGTTTTGTATGATTGGCCGAAGCCGTTCCCTCAGGGCTGCTCTGAGCGTTTTGTCAGGTCGGCTCGTTACCAGGATCCAAACCCAAATACGACCCGGTTAGTCCGCTCTGAAAGGCGCCGTCGCTTTTATTGGCTACGATTAGATAGTTTCTTCAAATCCTCTTGAAAGTGATGATTTTCTATGATTTGAGAAAGAAACTGGATCTTTTTGCAATTTGTGTTAAATGTGCATGTCATCCTGCTGATGTTTTACCAAGACTTCATAAGTTCACGATCAAATAAATGGAAACAACTGAAGCATATTAACTATTGCAAATGTCTGCACTAATAATTTTAGTAAATTATAAAATCTGTTTAGTTTGTTAATGAAGAAACAAATTAGTGTAAAAGGTTTCTGAAATTGAACAGAAACATTTACTTTCATTTCTGCCTTTAAAACCATAAATTCCAGAATAAAAGTCATAATTTCCTCTTTAGTAATTAGGAGACAGAAAGCTGTTTCTCTGAATCTCATAATTATGACTTTAAAACTCCAAACTTTAACTTCCTGTTGGGGTTTTTGTCCATGATGGAAAAAGAAAATGTATCTGTAAATGATTTGCTATAAATTATTGGTAAGTAGTTGAAATAATAAAAACATGATTTCAATGAAAAGTTCGCAGTGGAAAACCCGAGCAGTTCGATGTGAGTTCCTGTTCGCTGAGCGGATTCACACGATGAACGTCTGATTGGTGAAAGCGTTATGTCGACACAGGAGAGTTAAAGCTTTTTAATGGATTTTTCTGCTGACGCTCAGATGATCTCATGTGAAAACGGAGCGAAGCCTCTTCGCTTCCAAACCAAATGTAGGTCAGGCTTCCACATCTCTGCAGTCTGTTTCCCGTCTAGTAATCAAATATCTGTGATGAGAGCAGATCTGCTTCCCAGATGAAGCTTGTTTTGGCGCTGCGGCTCCTCTGAGCCCCACAGGAAGTTGAAGGGATTTCTGCAGCGGCGCTCTGATGATCCGGCATGGCTGTGATCGTTACCCAACTGCAGACTCAACGTTACAACAAGCTGATCATTAGAAGTTGGTCCGGTGATCATGACTTCCTCCATCCGTCTCTTCACTTCCTGTTGGCCGTCGGCCGTTTCTCTGGACTCGTCGCTTCGGAAACCATTTCTGCAGGGTTCAGTTGGTGAAACGGGTAAAAACATGTGAACGCGCCAACGGCTCTGCAGCTTCCTACACCTATACTGGGAGTACCAGCAGTACCAATACCAAGCTGCTGGTACTGCTGGTACTGGGTGTACCAGCAGTACCAGCAGCTTGGTACTGGTAGTACCAGTATCTGGTACTGGGCAGAATCCTCTGCAGTTGGTTGCAGTCCTGAAGTTGGGAAGCAGTGACAGGATATTAGAGGCGATTACAGTTAGCATCCCGCGCCTCGTCTCTTGTTCCTCCTGTCGCGCCTCTCAGTGGGTTCTGGCGTCGCTGCGCTGTTTATCTGCTTCTCTATCACTTCCTTCGCTCTCCTGCCAGCAGGATGCTGGTGCGACTGCAGCCCGACTCTCAGCCGAGGTGCAGAAGCTAATAGTGAGTTTCTGCGTGTGTGAGCAGCAGATATGAGAACATCAATCAGCAGATGCCCTGAAAGCAGTGCGGTGGCGTCGAGTCGCGCTTCGCTGCAGCAGCTGCACTTCATCCACATGTGCAGAAACACGGAGAGCAGAGAGTAAAGCAGGGAGAGCGAGATAAGCAGAGGGATCAGAAGTGGAGATAAGACAGAAACATGAGACTGGAACTGAGAAACCAAACTCTCTCCTCCGTTTCCACATTTAGCATCTCACCATCGCTGCTCTGGAGCGAATCTTTACAGCCCAACAGTGGCTGCAGCTTATCTGGGAAACATTTCTAATAAATGATCTGACTTTCTAACATTAGCACTAAATGTAAGAAAGATCCACATCCAACCATAAGAGTCTAAAGATGTTCAAATATGGAACATCAAGTAATCAGATTACAGTTACTAATCCAAGCTATTCGTTACGTTCTGACCGTGAAAAGTATGTTGTTGTTTTCCTGGTGCGTCTACATTTATCATTGTTTCTTTCACTTAGACATATTTTAAAAAATCTAAATTTAATTTCTCCTGCAACTCATCCTGAACAGGCCATGCCCAGCGTAAAGCATGGTGGTGGCAGCGTCATGCTGTGGGGAAGCTGGCTGGAGCTGATGGGGAGATGGATGGAGCACATTCAGGTCAATACTGGAGGAAAACCTGCAGAACAGCTGGGAGTGGGGTCAAAGTTCACCTCCAGCAGGACGACCAGAGAAGGTTTAGATCACAGAACTTTCTCTTCTGGTTGCAGAAGTAAAATCGGAGCCTTGCTGGAGTCTGTTTGATATCGACATGAAGGGGGATGACGGGATGCTGGGAAGGTTTTCTTCTCTTTGAAATCACACAAGTTCAACTCTGATAGTGAAAGCATGGGATGTGCTTTTGGATAGAAATAACTTTGCTAGAATTACAACGCTGAGAATCAGAAACAGATCCTGCTCTGACCTGCCACTTTCAGCCAAAACGCTTAAAAAGCAGGTTCATTAGATATTATTGACATCCATGTAAATAGTCACATAATTAAAACTAGAATTTTTAGCTTATTGTGAAATAATTATTCAGACATTTATGATTTGCTGCAAACCAGAAGGACAGGGGATGGATGATGGATGGATGATGGATGGATGGATGACGGATGGATGGATGACGGATGGATGACAGATGGATGGATGACGGATGGATGGATGATGGATGGATGACAGATGGATGGATGATGGATGATGGATGAATGATGGATGGATGATGGATGGATTGATGATGGATGATGGATGGATGACGGATGGATGACAGATGGATGGATGACGGATGGATGGATTGATGATGGATGACAGATGGATGGATGACGGATGGATGGATGATGGATGATGAATGGATGGATTGATGATGGATGACGGATGGATGACAGATGGATTGATGACGGATGGATGGATGATGGATGATGATGGATGGATGATGGATGGATGACGGATGGATGGATGATGGATGGATGGATGGATGACGGATGGATGGATGACGGATGGATGGATGATGGATGGATGATGGATGGATGATGGATGGATGACAGATGGATGGATGACGGATGGATGGATGATGGATGGATGACGGATGGATGATGGATGGATGACGGATGGATGGATGACGGATGGATAATGGATGGATGATGGATGGATGACGGATGGATGACGGATGGATGACGGATGGATGATGGATGGATGATGGATGGATGACGGATGGATGGATGACGGATGGATGACGGATGGATGACGGATGGATGGATGACGGATGGATGGATGACGGATGGATGACAGATGGATGGATGACGGATGGATGGATGATGGATGGATGATGGATGGATGATGGATGGATGACAGATGGATGGATGACGGATGGATGGATGATGGATGGATGACGGATGATGATGGATGGATGA
The DNA here is from genome assembly GCF_027474105.1 of Poeciliopsis prolifica. Taxonomy (NCBI): domain Eukaryota; kingdom Metazoa; phylum Chordata; class Actinopteri; order Cyprinodontiformes; family Poeciliidae; genus Poeciliopsis; species Poeciliopsis prolifica. The sequence goes on along the minus strand of NW_026562376.1, from coordinate 846,674 downwards.
CGGACGGATGGATGCGGTGACTGCTGTGTGTTTGTTGTGTTGACTTTTCCATAGCGACCTGCTAATGCTGATCTGTTGCTCCATCTTAGCTTAAATGTTAAACTGTAACGAAGCCACTAATCAATTATATCAATCAAGTATAGATACATTACTTAGAGTTCTGTCTTTGTGTTTCTGTGCAGATTTTCACATTCTTGTGTCTCAGTGCTGCCCCCCTCAGGTTGAACCCTCACTGGGGCGGGGCTATAGTCTCACTGGGGCGGGGCTATGGTCTCACTGGGGCGGGGCTATAGTCTCACTGGGGCGGGGCTATGGTCTCACTGGGGCGGGGCTATAGTCTCACTGGGGCGGGGCTATAGTCTCACTGGGGCGGGGCTATGGTCTCACTGGGGCGGGGCTATGATCACTGGGCGGGGCTATGTCTCACTGGGCGGGGCTATGGTCTCACTGGGCGGGGCTATGGTCTCACTGGGCGGGGCTATGGTATCACTGGGGCGGGGCTATGTCTCACTGGGGCGGGGCTATAGAATCACTGGGGCGGGGCTATGTCTCACTGGGGCGGGGCTATGTCTCACTGGGGCGGGGCTATAGTCTCACTGGGGCGGGGCTATAGTCTCACTGGGGCGGGGCTATGTCTCACTGGGGCGGGGCTATGTCTCACTGGGGCGGGGCTATAGACTCACTGGGGCGGGGCTATGGTCTCAGTGGGGCGGGGCTATATCTCACTGGGGCGGGGCTATAGTCTCACTGGGGCGGGGCTATGTCTCACTGGGGCGGGGCTATATCTCACTGGGGCGGGGCTACGATTAAACGCCTCCATGGTGGTTCACACTGATATAAGCTAACAAGTCGTACTCTTAGCATCGAAGCTAGCTTTTGCAACAGTTCCATCTGGATCAGTTTGAACACATTTTATTAAGCCACTCTTCAAAACATGCCATCCAGCTGCTCATGGAAACTAATTAAAAGGTTTAAAACAAGTGAAAGTTTGAGACATGCAGCTGAACAAGAGCCAAGGGAGGAAAAGGAGCTCAGAAAGCACTCTGAGTGCAGCTGACACTTTGAACACATCTGAGCCCAAAGCTTTGAGCTGACTGCTGACGAAGCACAAGGTCAACTAAATTTCTATTCCCTCTAACTTGACACAATATGGTTTTCTTTTTTCTTCCTTTCTTCCTCCTTTCCTCCTGTCACAAACAGAGAGGAACAGAGGGAACTTTCTTCTGAAGCCATTCTACTTAAAACAGAAGCAATTCCTCTGGGTTTGCTTACAGTCGCCTCAGTCAGCCGTTTCAGGCTGGATTTCAGTTGAAACTCCGCTGAGCTCTCCAGTTTTTGGTCAACCATTACCTGAAGCTTTGTACAAATTGCCCATGTCACACCTGGTCATGCTTCTTGTCTGTATCAGTGCAGTGCAGCAGGTTGTGGCAATGCAGAGGAGGGCGAAGGCAGAAATTGGCATTCGTTGCATCAACCTCCCGTCAGAGACTCGGGTCGGCCTCTGCATCCAGGAAGAGATGCATGTGGACATGCAGCGCGGGGGAAAGCATGCCCATTAAAACGGCAACAATTACAACCAGGCTCAGAAGAATAATTGGCAGTGTTGCAGAATTTTAATTTCTTAGAAAGCTTTCCTGACAGAAGTTCACCTTAAAATCCGACAGGCCAGAGAAATAGAAGCAGGAAATACGGCTAACGAGGCTTTTAATCAGCAGCAGTTTACAAGAAATCCACATCAGCTAATGAGTCGACTGGAGGTCAGGATGTAGGTGGAGAGATGGAGCAACAGAGGAAAACAAGCTGCTTTAAAGTGTGCTAACTGTGACGGGGATCTGGAGCGCTGGCTGTTTCTATCAACGGTTTTTTATTTGAATTTTAAAGCATCAAATTAGAAAAAACTTTCTCAATTTTTCTAAACAGCTTTTACACTTGAGGTGGTTTTTAGGTTTTCCAAAACGAGATGAAAACATGGCGCAATGAACGCTGCCATCCACTGTGAGTCTGTGCCTTACCAGAGCCACCAAACTGAGAAGTCCAAACCGACATCCAGCTGTCACAGGAATCTGATCCGGGCTCATTTCTGCGACATTCAGGTCTAAAGAAACTCCTCAGATTGACGAGAGCAAAACTCCAACCTTCAGCTGAGCAGCAACAGTGGAGCGCCGAGAGACGCGGCCTGAACTGGACGACGGAAACAGAAGGTTTGTTCTGCCAATATTTGGCAGGAGCAGAAAATGTGTCTGAATAAAAGACGCCTATAGAAACACATCCAGCCAGAGGCAGCGCTGGGGATCAAGCCTGAGTAACAACAGCGACTATAAAACCTCCTGATCAGAGAAAGACTCACAAGCCTCTGAATCAACTGAAAACAATGACTGTAATTAACAGGAGCAGAAACATTTTCTCCTGCTTCACGTCTTCCTGCTCCTCTTGGCTCCTTGAAGGAGCGTTTTAATCATAGTTTGGCACCATGCAGGAGAGTAAAGCAGCTGCTGGAACGGACGCCACGGAGCTGGAAGAAACGGAGCCGAGCCACAGAGGCTAAAACGTTTCTGGGACAAAAATAAGAAACAAATTCAGCTGACATTTGCAAACCAAACAGATAAAATGTGTGGATTGTTGTTTTCATTGTTCATGCTGCTGTTTTCTGTTGTGGTTTTTAAACTGTTTTATTTTGTCTGAATGAATCGGTGCAGCAGAGCAGATCTGACTCCAAACCTTAAAGGATTAATCAGCGGATCGTTTCCTGTCTGATCAACTCACTTCAGCTTATTGATGTGGAAAACAGTGGATGTTTGACTTCAGTGGCTCATTGTTAAAGTGTCAGATTGAAGATTAATTAGCTTCTTTTCCTGCAGTGTTTGACACGTTGAGCTCTCACTTTAAACAGTTCAAAGGTTTTTGTCATTTTAATGCTGCTCTTTTACTTCCTGGTGCATGAAAGTCATGAGTCTGCAGTCGATGGCGTCTGATGGCGGTCTGACTGTTGATGTATGTAACCCATGTGACCGACATGACCCAATCACCTTCCCTTTAAGCCCATCCCTTTAAGTTCATTGTCATGTGTGTTTCCGGGTTGGCTGCTGCTCACTGTTGGTTGTCGCGTCCGTTGTTGATAAAACAACTTGAAGTTATAAATCAACTCATCACTCATTTAATCTAAACTCAACTTTGAAGATTTCTGGTGAGTTGTTAAATACGATCTGACTTGACATATTGTATTTGCAATAATAGCGCCGCTAACATTCCCTCCCATTGCAATATTCGCCCATTAACAGCTGGAACACCTTCCTGAATTGAACAAGTTACCATTGCATCCACCTCCTCAGACAATCCGTTACTCGACGGTGAGTAAATAACAGTCATTTACAGTAGGCCGTTACTTTTGCTACGCTCCGCCAATTAGCATTAGCTACCAACTCGACAATCAGGGGCCACATCATTTAGTCTATTTATGAATTATTTACTTAATGACAAGTCACACTGTTTCAGCCGAATTAAAGACTACCCCTTTAATACTTAAAGGTTTCCCTTTTAACTTTAGATTTGATTATTTTTCATGATTTCTTTGTTGGTGTTGTTTTCTATGCTGGTGCAGCAATGAAGTCTCATATCCAACATGATTTGTTGTAGCTACTTTGATCAATCACATTTTTAAATTGATTGATTTTGATTCAATATTAGTTGTTTGCAATGACTGCTAATTATGTCAATTAAGAAACTTTGAACTTGAATTATGAAGTGCACTTTTTAAAAGGATTTTTTCCTTATTATAATGAAATTGTCAAAACATAGCAAGTATGTATTTGTTTTATATAAATGTAACATTTATATATGAACTTAATGTGTGTTTTGGCCTTTTAGGTCAGGTTTTTTTTCTTCCGGACTCCTGCACGGATACATTGGATGACGGAAGATGGCGAGCTACCCACCCACCATCTGGTGGTAGGAAACAGAACTACACTTTCCATATAGGAACTGAACAGACTCTAAGGAGTATCAAAAAAAAAAGGGAAAATAACTATTCTCCCTTCATTTTTGGACCTCTTGTGGACTCTATTAGGTTTTGAAGTGTCACTGACAAGTGTTTTGTTTGTTTTCTATTTTCCTGTTTTTTTAGAACTTTATTTATTTATTTTTGTTGTTTTGGTATTATCATTATCATTATTATTATTATTATTATTATTATTATTATTGTTATTATTATTACTATTATTATTATTGCCACTGCAATAAATAGCAGTATTAACAAACCTTTTTTTGGCATCAATTGTATTAATTATTCACCCAATCATGACTCCATGTCGTACCTACTTCTGATCTACAAACTGGTTAACACTATACCTTGCAGTCAGATCTGCGCATCAAAAGAAAGCGTTACATGTGGCGAGCTAGCCAGGAGTCTTGTAATGGGTGAATAATTGAACAATTTCACAGTGCTTTGATTTTGGATGTGTTATCATTAACAAAAAGAAACCATGGATGTTGTTACTCAGTTGGGGTTAAACATCCAACGATCTGTGTTAGTTACTGGCACTCAGAGCTGTGATGACGAAAAAGAAATCATTGAACGTTTAGAATGTTATGGTGTAGTAAAAGATGTTTTTCATGTTAGTGATCCACAAAGTGCATTTTATAAAAACCTGATTGTCGAGTTTGAAGAAGATTCTACTTTAAATGCCTTACAACCCCTTTTCCCATATAATTATCCTTCCCGAAGTGGCTTAGATGTGACATTTCGTGTTACTTCTCTTGCTTCAGAGTATGAAGCCTCAGTGAGTAGCAGCAACCCTTCCATGGACTACATTGATGAGCTGAAGAACATAGCTAAACGAAGCGGAAAACGATTTGAGGAGGTTCTTAAAGGTGTGATGGATCAAATAAGCACACATTTGGAGAATGCAGGAGGCGATGATGGAGATGAGGATGATGATGATGGTGGTGATGGAAAGGAGAAAGATGAGGAAGATGAAATCCTCAACTTAGCCCAGCCTGTGCAGAGTCAGCAGACGCTGCGAACTGTGCCTCAAGCGTTTTCAGCCCCTCCACCCCATTCGTCCACTAATTGGCAGGGGGCGCCACCTGGATTTAGCCGCCCCATTACACCACCAACCCAGAGGGTTTCTTTATCGGGGAATGACCTTATTCCGCAGAATGTTCAAAAAGTGGTGGTGGAGCATGTTGTAAAAAATAGCGACTTTTCCACATCTTCACTTAGACTACGCTCATTTTCAGGAAAAATTCCTAAACCAAGCAATGAAGCGGATTATGACTCATGGCGATCCCAGATTGAATTGCTGCTTGCTGATCCCAGCCTTTCCAGATTGCATATTAATCGGCGAATTGTTGAAAGTTTGTTATCACCAGCTGCTGATTTGATTAAATGTTTGAGCCCTGGTGCATCACCTTCCACTCTTCTTGAAGTCCTTGATTCAGCTTTTCAGACGGTACAGGATGGAGAGGAGCTTTTTGCTCAGTTTCTGAACATTTTTCAGAATCCTGGAGAGCGGCCATCCTCTTACCTCCAGCGATTACAGCTTACTCTCAGCACTGTAATAAAAAGGGAGAATATTACCAGGAGACAAGGACATATATTTACTTAAGCAGTTCTGTCGTGGATGCTGGGACAATTCAGTCATCTCTAAGTTGCAGCTTGAGGAGAAGAAAAGCAATCCCCCACCATTTTCTGAACTCCTGTTGTCACTCCGGACAGAAGAGGACAGACAAATTGCTAAAGAATCTCTAATGAGAAAGCATATCCAGTCATCTAAACAAAAAGTGACCATTCAGTCTCAGAGTACTTGCTCTTGTGGTCATGAGACAGCTAATGAAGAGCTGAAAGAATTAAAAAAGCAGATTCAACAACTCCAAAGGCAGATGTCTTCCCTCATGTCCAGAAAGACACCTGTTAGTAAAAAATCAGAGGTACAGCAGACCAAGTTTAAGCCAAGTACCAATTATAGTTCACTTCAGACCGCTGGAAGACCAAAGGCAGGATATTGCTTTAACTGTGGTGAAGATGGCCATATTTCTTCCCATTGCAATAACAAAGCGAATCCAAGCCTTGTGGAACAAAAGAAGAAACAGCTTCGTCAGAAACAACAAGCATGGGATGAAAAGAAATCGAGCCAGCAGTTAAACTAAATGCAGTTCCTGCTGAGGGACACTCAGGAGCTGCTACCATCAGCTGTCCCGAATCCCATTCTGAATTGTCCTGTGTATTACCCAAGGGTCTCATTGGTATGAAGAGCATGGGCCAGATTCAAATAAAAGGAACCCCCTTCAGCTGTCTTCTTGACAGTGGGTCGCAAGTCACTACAGTACCCCATTCATTCTATAATGCGCACCTTTTTGACCATGAAATTATGCCTCTGAACAATCTGTTGGAAGTTGAGGGTGCTAATGGCCAAAATGTACCATACCTTGGGTACATTGAATTAAATTTGACTTTTCCACCTGAATTTCTTGGTTCACCAATTGAAGTGGACACCTTAGCTCTGGTGGTCCCAGATACCAAAACCACACATCCACTTCTACTAGTAGGCACAAATACCCTTGACATTGCTTACAAGAAGCACCTTGAGAGCCAGGGTACTACTTTTAAACCCACTGCCTTTGGGTATCAAACTGTCCTGAAGATCCTGCAGCACAGGCATACTCAAACTGCATCTGAACATCCAGTTGTCCTAACTCTGCAGCCTGACCAACCACAAATGATATTATCTGGCCAAACTGTTGTCCTTGAGGGATGTTTGACCACACAGTCATTGAAGGAAGAGAAGGTGGTTGTTGTCGAATACCCAGCCTCTTCCTGTCTGCCTGGGGGACTTATGGTTAATACCTGTCTCATTAACATACCTCAACATCGGCCTTGTCACCTGCCAGTTGTGGTAACTAATGAGTCAGACCATCCAGTCATCATCCCCGCAAGAGCAGCGATTGCAGAGATTGCTGCGTTCCAGTCTGTTATTTCAAAAGAGCACAATGTTAAAATCCATAAGTCTGCAGAGCCATTAACAACTCAGCTTCAATACAATTTTGGAGAATCACCTCTAACATCAGAATGGAAAAGTCGGATTATTTCAAAGCTCAACAATATACCAGAGGTTTTTGCCAAACACGACCTTGATTTTGGTCGAACAGACAAGGTGAAACATCAAATTAAATTGTCTGACCCTACACCGTTTAAACAAAGACCACGTCCTATACATCCACAGGATGTGGATGCTGTGAGAAAACATCTGCAAGAATTGCTTGAGTCTGGAATAATCCGTGAATCGGAGTCTCCATTTGCCTCACCCATTGTGGTGGTTCGCAAGAAGAATGGCTCTGTACGCCTCTGTATTGATTATCGGAAACTCAATATGCAAACCATTAAAGATGCTTATGCCCTTCCGAAGCTAGAAGATGCATTCACTGCACTGGCAGGCTCTAAATGGTTCTCTGTGCTGGACCTAAAATCTGGATATTACCAGATAGAAATGGAAGAAGCTGATAAGAACAAAACAGCCTTTGTTTGTCCTTTAGGCTTCTGGGAATTTAATCGCATGCCACAGGGAGTAACCAATGCTCCAAGCACTTTTCAACGACTTATGGAAAAATGTATGGGTGAGCTCAATCTGAAAGAAGTCCTGGTTTTTATTGACGATTTGATCATCTTCGCACCAACTCTTGAAGAACACGAAGAAAGATTAATGAAAGTCCTAAACAAATTAAAGGACTTTGGACTAAAACTGTCCATTGAAAAATGTGTCTTCTTCCAAACTTCAGTGAAGTATCTTGGCCATGTTGTGTCCAAGGATGGTGTGGAGACGGATCCTGATAAAATTTCCACTCTTGCATCTTGGCCGGTGCCAAAAAACTTGAAGGAATTAAGATCGTTCCTGGGATTTGCAGGGTATTATCGGCGATTTGTGAAAGATTATTCTACAATCGTCAAGCCACTACATGACCTTACCGCTGGCTATCCACCTAGCCGAAAGAAACTAAAACCTATGTTGAAACCCCAGAATTATTTTAACCCAAAAGAGGTTTTTGCTGAACGTTGGACTGAATCCTGTCAGCATGCATTTAAAACCATTATTGAAAAACTCACTACTGCTCCTGTATTGGTATTTGCAGATCCGAGCAAGCCATACATTCTTCATACTGATGCCAGTTCAGCAGGCCTTGGAGCAGTGCTATATCAAGAAAATGATGGAAAAAATCGAGTTGTAGCCTATGCAAGCAGAGGTCTGTCTAAAAGTGAATCAAACTACCCAGCCCATAAATTAGAATTCCTGGCACTTAAATGGGCAGTGACTGAGAAGTTTAATGACTACCTTTATGGCACACAATTCACTGTGGTCACAGACAGCAACCCGTTGACCTATCTGTTGACATCAGCTAAGCTTGATGCTACAAGTTATAGATGGCTCTCTGCTCTGTCCACATTTACCTTTAAGATTGTCTACAGGGCAGGAAAACTGAATGCTGATGCTGATGGGCTGTCCCGACGACCACATTCTGAAATGCCTGATGATTTTAAGTCTTGTAAAGAAAGGGAGAGAGTGTTAAAGTTTGTTCAACATCATCTCGAGGAACCAGGTTGCACCTCAGTTGACCAACAAATGGTTGAAGCCATCTGTGACCGCCAACTGGTGTTCAGCTCAAACAATGACCATGCCCTTGTTCTCTCTTTGTCTGCTCATGTGGAAAGTCTACCTGACAGCTACACAGACGACACCCAATTTGCCACCTCTGTTCTCCCTCGGTTCTCCACTGCTGATCTTGCTGCCAAACAACGAGCTGATTCCACCATCCAACATGTGATTGCTCAGCTTGAGAGAGGGGAATCTCCACCGCCAGCACTGAGAGATGTACTTCCAGATCTGCCACTCCTGTTGAGAGAAGTAAATAAAATGGAGCTCCGTAACAACCTTCTTCTCAGGAGACGGCAAGTGGGAAACAGTGTAACATATCAGTTAGTGTTACCAGAAGAGTGTCGGCATATGGTGATGTTTCAGCTTCATGATCGTATGGGCCACCTTGGGATCGAGAGGACCTTAGACCTAATTCGTTCTCGGTTTTTCTGGCCACGAATGTCTACTGACATTTATAATAAAATCAAGACCTGTGAACGATGTGTAAAAGGAAAACCTTACCAGAACGGGCTGCACCTCTCGTTAACATCAAGACTTCAAGACCTCTAGAGTTAGTGTGCATGGACTTCTTGTCTTTGGAGCCAGACCGAAGAGTGAAAGATATCCTTGTGATTACAGATCATTTCACAAAATATGCTGTCGCTGTTCCAACACCAAATCAGAAAGCTCGAACTGTTGCTAAATGCTTGTGGGAAAATTTCTTTGTCCACTATGGCATTCCAGAGAGACTACATAGTGACCAAGGACCGGATTTTGAGTCCCGTACCATCAAAGAACTTTGTGATATTGCTGGCATCCATAAAGGAAGGACAACTCCCTATCACCCGAGAGGTAACCCTGTGGAAAGATTCAATCGTACTCTACTTAACATGCTGGGGACATTAAGTGAGCAGAATAAATCACGATGGAAAGATTTTGTAAAACCACTTGTGCATGCATATAATTGCACTAAGAATGATGTCACAGGGTTTTCGCCATACGAACTAATGTTTGGTCGTCAACCTCGTCTTCCCATAGATGTGGCTTTTGGGTTACCGCTGGAAGAGGATACCTCCACCTCTCACCTGCAATATGTCCAAGGATTGAAAGCACGTCTACAAGACAGTTATCAGTTGGCTGTGAAGAACTCTGAGAAAGTGATGTCCCGCAACAAAACCTCCTTCGATCGGCATGTCACTGTTTCTGAACTTGCCGTGGGAGACAGGGTCCTTGTTAGGAACGTCCGACTGAGAGGAAAGCAGAAATTGGCTGACAAATGGGAACCTGATATGTATGTAGTGGTGGAGAGGGCTGGCAATCTCCCTGTTTACACTGTAAAACCAGAGAACCAGGATAAACCTCTCAGAACACTCCATCGTGATCTTTTGTTGCCTTGTAATTACTTACCTGAGCAGAGCTCTGAAAAAAACTTACCTGTGAAGAAGAAAAAACATCTGCCTGTGAACTTACCTGATCCTGACAATGAAGAAACATTTGAGGATGAGATGATCTCACCTTCATATGATCCCTTTTCCTTCGAGCCTGTGAAATTCATCACTGCTGTTAATTTACCATTGCCACCTGTCCAGAAATCTGTTCCACCTGCAGATCTACCTGAAGTTCCTGATCAGCCCCCATCCTCTGCTGCAGAAGAGGATTTAGAACAGGAACTTCTAGTGGTTACAGAGGAGCAAAAGGAATTTCAACCTTTGGACAGAGAGGTGATATCCATCAGTTCAAGATCTGATGATTCTGCAAGAGATGCTGCAGGAGGCCCTGCAGCTCAGGGAAATCCTGCTCCTGAGCCAGTCACTCCAGAGCCTTCCACTAACAATATTGAACTAGAAGTGGACTTAAATGTTCACCCAGAACCATCAAGCCCTGAAACAGAACCATCAAGCCCTGAAACAGAACCATCAACCCCTGAAACAGAACCATCAACCCCTGAAACAGAACCATCAACCCCTGAAACAGAACCATCAACCCCTGAAACAGAACCATCAAGCCCCGAATCAGAACCATCTTTGCGGAGGTCAGTCCGAGCAAGAAGACCACCAGAACGTCTACAGTACTCTCAACTGGGTCACCCACTGTTGAAGAGCATCCAGTTATTGTTTCATGGGCTGACCACTGCATTTACGCATGCTCTTGAAGGGACTGAGGAGGATGAACCCATGACTGTTCCTGTTGTCATTCAAACGCAACCCGGTCCATGTACGGGGACGTGCATGAGATCAGGGGGGGAACCTGTAACCCATGTGACCGACATGACCCAATCACCTTCCCTTTAAGCCCATCCCTTTAAGTTCATTGTCATGTGTGTTTCCGGGTTGGCTGCTGCTCACTGTTGGTTGTCGCGTCCGTTGTTGATAAAACAACTTGAAGTTATAAATCAACTCATCACTCATTTAATCTAAACTCAACTTTGAAGATTTCTGGTGAGTTGTTAAATACGATCTGACTTGACATATTGTATTTGCAATAATAGCGCCGCTAACATTCCCTCCCATTGCAATATTCGCCCATTAACAGCTGGAACACCTTCCTGAATTGAACAAGTTACCATTGCATCCACCTCCTCAGACAATCCGTTACTCGACGGTGAGTAAATAACAGTCATTTACAGTAGGCCGTTACTTTTGCTACGCTCCGCCAATTAGCATTAGCTACCAACTCGACAATCAGGGGCCACATCATTTAGTCTATTTATGAATTATTTACTTAATGACAAGTCACACTGTTTCAGCCGAATTAAAGACTACCCCTTTAATACTTAAAGGTTTCCCTTTTAACTTTAGATTTGATTATTTTTCATGATTTCTTTGTTGGTGTTGTTTTCTATGCTGGTGCAGCAATGAAGTCTGGTATCCAACATGATTTGTTGTAGCTACTTTGATCAATCACATTTTTAAATTGATTGATTTTGATTCAATATTAGTTGTTTGCAATGACTGCTAATTATGTCAATTAAGAAACTTTGAACTTGAATTATGAAGTGCACTTTTTAAAAGGATTTTTTCCTTATTATAATGAAATTGTCAAAACATAGCAAGTATGTATTTGTTTTATAAAATGTAACATTTATATATGAACTTAATGTGTGTTTGCTGGCCTTTTAGGTCAGGTTTTTTTTTCTTCCGGACTCCTGCACGGATACATTGGATGACGGAAGATGGCGAGCTACCCACCCACCATCTGGTGGTAGGAAACAGAACTACACTTTCCATATAGGAACTGAACAGACTCTAAGGAGTATCAAAAAAAAAGGGAAAATAACTATTCTCCCTTCATTTTTGGACCTCTTGTGGACTCTATTAGGTTTTGAAGTGTCACTGACAAGTGTTTTGTTTGTTTTCTATTTTCCTGTTTTTTTAGAACTTTATTTATTTATTTTTGTTGTTTTGGTATTATCATTATCATTATTATTATTATTATTATTATTATTATTATTGTTATTATTATTACTATTATTATTATTGCCACTGCAATAAATAGCAGTATTAACAAACCTTTTTTTGGCATCAATTGTATTAATTATTCACCCAATCATGACTCCATGTCGTACCTACTTCTGATCTACAAACTGGTTAACACTATACCTTGCAGTCAGATCTGCGCATCAAAAGAAAGCGTTACATGTAACATCAGCCGCAACAGCAGGTAAAACCGGGACTGTATGTGTGATCCTGATTTTGTACGGAAAGAACTTGATAACACGTCACTTCCACCAAGAGCAGAGAAAACGTTTGGATTTGGCCCCAGAAAGGACGTCTTCCCACTAACAGCAAAGGAACCAAGTCTAACTCATAAAAACTCTTTAACAGGGAGCAGAGTTTAGCTTCAAAGCAGAAACACTGAGATGGATTCTTCCTGCTCTCTGGTGTCCCACAGCAGTACACAATCATCCATCCAGTCCTCTGATGAAACCCACTCTGCACAAAACAAACCAAAAAATTCATTAAAAATAAATAATACCAAATATTTCACCACTAAAATAACAGCATTACAAAAACAGTAATTTTATGTAATGTATCGTTGTCGCTATGACTACAGATCAGGCTAAGACACATAATGAACTTTTTATAAATCTAGAGTTGTGTTATAGAATCAGAGGTATAGTTCAGGTGAACATTTTTCAAAATAAGAGCATCCTCTTGAGGAACTTCAGATGAACTATCCTGTGATGGTGAGACCAGGAACCCGGGGCGTCCGGGACCCGGGGCGTCCAGGACCCGGGGCGTCCGGGACCCGGGCGTCCGGGACCCGGGGCGTCCGGGACCCGGGGCGTCCGGGACGCGGGGCGTCCGGTGGCGTCCGGGACCCGGGCGTCCGGGACCCGGGGCGTCCGGGACCCGGGGCGTCCGGGACCCGGGGCGTCCGGGACCCGGGGCGTCCGGGACCCGGGGCGTCCGGGACCCGGGGCGTCCGGGACCCGGGGCGTCCGGTGGCGTCCGGGACCCGGGGCGTCCGGGACGCGGGGCGTCCGGGACCCGGGGCGTCCGGGACCCGGGGCGTCCGGGACCCGGGGCGTCCGGGACCCGGGGCGTCCGGGACCCGGGGCGTCCGGGACCCGGGGCGTCCGGGACCCGGGCGGGTGGCGTCCGGGACCCGGGGGCGCCTTTGTAAAGTGAAAAGTTGTGTCAGTGAGAATGAGAGCTACATAGATTAGCCAAACTTTGCTAATGGCTGTGTCTCTGCTCGTCTCTCCGGCGAGTCAAACTGGCAGCCGCATGACTTCAGCAAATGTTAGAGTAAACTTTCTTTCTCAGCTGTTTTTCTCCTCTGCCTGGTGACTAAAACAAAAATAAACACTGAAAAAGTTTCCAAAGTATTTCACTTGTTTCCCTTTAAAGTGTCACTTTGAGAGGCGGCTCCCTGTTCCAGCTTTCATTCAAAGCGTTCTGCTGACCTGCAGCCGTGAAGAGGACTCAAAACTCCTTCAGCAGAAATGAGACAAATCCCTCAAAGCTCGATGGTTTGGCCTAAATACTGAGCCGGATTAAAACTGCTCATTTCAGCTACAATAATTATGTGACTGGATATTATGACAGACGTAACAATCTGCGGTCAGTTTAATGGAGAGAGCTGAAGAGGTACTTAAAGAGGTTTTCTCTGCCGAGATAAATAAGACAAATTAAAAAACTCACTCCACTTTCTCTGCCCTGAACACCAGATTATGGATTATTATTGAAGCACATTATTGGTCCTATCAGAGAAGCTGCAGTTGGTGAATGAATGTCGGACAGTTTTCCAGTCACAGCTCATGAAATCTAGACCTGCCTAGACATGTTTCACCCGTTTCATGCAGGTGAAACTCCAGGACAGGCCTCCAGTCCATCAGGGGGCGACAGAGACAAACAGGACAGACATTCATCCACACACTGAGAGGCCCGACGAGGACAGAACGAAGTCGGACTATCGATGTGATGTCACGAGGTAAACAGAACGCCGGCGGCCATCTTTACAGAGCGCCTACCTTTAGCTCTCATAGTTCAATGCAACACATATCATCCTGATCTCACACAAACCATACTTCTTCAAAATGACGATTCTGTGGCCGAACTCTGACTCCTGAGGGACACCACAAGGATTTTCCTTGGGCAGAGAAACTGCCAAACATGTCACAATCTTCATCCAATCATTTCCTTTATCCTGAAGCCATTGTGCTAACTAACTGTACATTTTGATCAACAATATCAAAATTGATTGTAATATCAATGAAAACTTGGATTATAGGTTCACGGGGTGTAAATACTTTTTCTGTCCACCATAGCACGCTGTCTATTGATGAGTCATAAATATAAATAAAATCGCAGTATTTCTGAGCTCCAAGCTTCGCTCTAATTCCATAACTGGCATCAGGCTGAGATCCTGAGAGCCAAGTGGTGAATTTTGATTTACCACCAGCTATGCTGAAATTCTGCTAAAGCAGCATGAAAACCTTTCCTTCCTGTCTCCTCTGGAGCTTTAATCCCACCTGAAGGAGACGGAGCGCCCAGCGAACACCTGGTTATTCCTCACAGCAACCGCAGAAACCAGGAAACGCAGTTTGTTTCCGTCTGAACGTCCTGGAACCATCCGAGAATATTTTCATGTTTCAATGTCCGATACGCTCCGATTCAGAGCTCTGAGAAACAAACATCAGCCCACCTGCTGTTTCCTCTCAATGAAATATTTCACAGAAACAAACACTTTATGCTTTCATAACATAAATTTTGTTGAAATGATTGTTCATGCAGAAATTTAAATAAATGAAGTGAAACATGTTTTATTTCAATTGATATTAAAGTTATTGTAACATTCAGGTTTTCTGCAGTTTCCCCACAAACAGAGGAAATCTTTTAGTCTTTCAGTCCAGGCTGCAGCGTTCTGTGGATCCCGGGTCAGACGGATCGTGTTGGTGTCAAATGCCTCTGACCTTTTGACCCCAGGGGCCACAGACATTTGGACGGGCAGAAACCCAGACCGGCTGCCTGGCAATGCAGAGACACGAAGACAAGGCTGAGCGATCAGATCTGCTAGCTTCCCTGCAAGGCGACGCCGACGGCCAAAACACCAGGATGAGAAACAAAAAAATAGATTCTGAAGAAAAAACAAGAACACCTGGAAGTTAGGAGACTTAACAGAAACAAAATGGTTTTTATGTTTCAGATCTTTAAATTGTTTCACGTTTGATGGAGGATCAGATGCTGGATCGGACCAGAAGTGCTTCACACACTTTACATGATTTCTCTGTGTTTATGTCCAGATCATTAATCTATAATGCTGTTTATTTAAAGGGCCAGCCACATCAATTAGCAGGATTACTTCAGTCTGCATGTAAATGAGCCACATTTAGCCACACAGGCTCATCTCATAAAATCCACATCATTAATAAAATAAGGAAAAAGAACATTGGAAATTAATCTCAAACCAGAGAGATAACTATTAATATAAATGGAGAACATGATCTGATATCAAAATGCAGATTCATTCATAAAGAGCTTTAAAAGAGGCTTTTAGGTTCTTATGATGATAATGAAACCAGGATCAGTGGCACTTCAGTCCTTCATAATGTGTTGTTGTAATAACAGTAAAAGCGTGAGGCTTGGAGAGCAGCAGACTGCCGGCGGCTGGAGGCCGAGGCGACAAGCTGCCAACCACAGCAAAACTCAAACGGTCTGACATTTTTTTAACTTTCCCCTAAACCCACAGGCAGCTGCTTCAAACCTGCAGAATAAAGGTCTCTTCATTTCCCCCTCAGAAAACCGACAGACAGGAAAGTTTCACACTTTGCTTGGAAACAAAGTGACTCTTCATGTGGAGCAATAAGAACAACAAACTGGTGCTTTTCTCTGCTTCTGCCTTCATAGAAAAATAAAACGCAGCTCATCCGCAGTGTTGTCATGCCAACAATTGTTTTTCCAAAATTAGAAAAATTACAGCTCACATTAATTTATTCAAGGAATTTTTTACAACACAATTTAAATAACGCCTTGAGGCAACGAATCCAACTGCAGTTATGGGAAACACTGTTTTAAATATATTTGCTCATAACTTCATTAATTTATGGTCAGCAAACAGACTGTTTACTGTGGAAATACAGCAATGCATTCTGGGTACAGGATAAACATCAGGGAGAGAACCTGAGGAGAGGAAACGGATCGGTCTTCAGCACTTCAAAATAAGAGCATGAATATAAACGACAGATGTTAAACTTTATTTAACTGCAAGTTTACCAAAAACAGAACATAATTCCTGGAAAAATTCATTTAGAGGAAGCTAAATACGTTAAAAATGTTTAGCGTGTTAGCAAAAACGCTGACGCGCTAAACAAAGCCAATCTGCTAATGTTAGCGCATTAGCTGAAGTGTGTAGAGAGGATTTGGTATTTAGTTTCAATAACAAGGCATAAATATTTATTCTGCTATGTTAGTTTATTCTAGTCAACCTGGCACTGACAGCAGCTCTGGCCTAGTTAAAGTAACGAGCTGATCACAGTCTAGAAACTATTCTTATTCATAGAACCTGTTCAGCATTTATACATTTAATGTTTCTTTCTTGGGGAAAAGATTTGGAAATGTTAGTTTGTTCCAAACTGCTCAGAAAACATCAGGACTCCTGAACGTCTTCTGGAAGCCATTGCTGTGAAATAGCAGCTTTTATTGGAGCGGCGAGATTTTATTTTATTAGCATATGAAGCAGTCGGAGCAAAAACAAGCCTCTGATGGCTCTTATGTTCTCCGTGGTTTATATGTTTGCTTTCTTAATGCTACATTTTCAGGCCCAAGACTCTACAACAGAGAAGAGCTTCATAAAGTGAACATAAAGTGAAAGCCAATGAATGCAGTCATTAGTCTCTCATCTTGTAGAAGGAGCCGCGCCGTGTAAGTAACACGCTATGAGGCCGACTGGCACGACAAACACAAAGATGTTGTTGGAGCATCTAATGGTCGTCCTGTTATGATGAAGGTTGGAAATAAGAGCTGCTTCAGTAACCCAGTTAAAGTTAATGAGCTGCGAAACTCTGAGACGTTTCTGTGACGAAGATTCAGCCACAGAAACTGGAGACGCAACAGCAAACAGGTGAATCAGCAGCAGGTAAATGCATGAAATAAAAATATTACATCCTTTTGATGTGACTCAGTTTGCTTTACCTCCCAAATAAATATGAAAGAACGACGGCAAGAGAACCGACTTCACTGAAGCATCTCTAATGTTCCCAACCACAGAGGAATAGGGAACCCGTCCTTCTGTCCCTCCCTCTGTCTGTCTTTCCGTCTGTCCTTCTGTCCCTCCCTCCGTCTGTCTCTCCGTCTGTCCTTCTGTCCCTCCCTCTGTCTGTCTTTCCGTCTGTCCCTCCCTCCGTCTGTCCCTCCCTCCGTCTGTCTCTCCGTCTGTCTGTCTTTCCGTCTGTCCCTCCCTCCGTCTGTCTCTCCGTCTGTCTGTCTTTCCGTCTGTCCCTCCCTCCGTCTGTCTCTCCGTCTGTCCCTCCCTCCGTCTGTCTCTCCGTCTGTCCCTCCCTCCGTCTGTCTCTCCGTCTGTCTGTCTTTCCGTCTGTCCCTCCCTCTGTCTGTCTCTCCGTCTGTCCCTCCCTCCGTCTGTCTCTCCGTCTGTCCCTCCCTCCGTCTGTCTCTCCGTCTGTCCCTCCCTCTGTCTGTCTCTCCGTCTGTCCCTCCCTCTGTCTGTCTCTCCGTCTGTCCCTCCCTCTGTCTGTCTCTCCGTCTGTCCCTCCCTCTGTCTGTCTCTCCGTCTGTCCCTCCCTCTGTCTGTCTCTCCGTCTGTCCCTCTGTCCCTCCCGCTGTCTGTCTCTCCGTCTGTCCCTCTGTCCCTCCCTCTGTCTGTCTCTCCGTCTGTCCCTCCCTCTGTCTGTCTTTCCGTCTGTCCCTCCCTCCGTCTGTCTCTCCGTCTGTCCCTCCCTCTGTCTGTCTCTCCGTCTGTCCTTCTGTCCCTCCCTCTGTCTGTCTCTCTGTCTCTCCGTCTGTCCCTCCCGCTGTCTGTCTCTCCGTCTGTCCCTCCCTCTGTCTGTCTTTCCGTCTGTCCCTCCCTCCGTCTGTCTCTCCGTCTGTCCCTCCCTCCGTCTGTCTCTCCGTCTGTCCCTCCCTCTGTCTGTCTCTCCGTCTGTCCGTCTGTCCCTCCCTCTGTCTGTCTCTCTGTCTGTCCGTCTGTCCCTCCCTCTGTCTGTCTCTCCGTCTGTCCCTCCCTCTGTCTGTCTCTCCGTCTGTCCCTCCCTCCGTCTGTCTCTCCGTCTGTCCCTCCCTCTGTCTGTCTCTCCGTCTGTCTCGTCCTGTCAATCGTCTCTTCCTTCATCCCACTAAAGCTCCTTAACAAGATCCTCCTCTGATTGAGACCAACTCCCAGCTGGAAGGGAGAAACCACCTTCCTGAACTTCAGAACCGTTTCCTCGGTCTGAGACCGGCTGACTCTCATCCACCCAACAGAACCGCAGCGACCGGGTTTGGGTTGTCGGTTCACCTTCGGCTCCTCTGCATGCTCAGCGGATCAAGAGGCGGCCGCACTGGGAACGGCTCCACTCTGTGCCAACAATGTGAGCACAGCTCTTATTAAAATAATATTTAAAACAAAATCAAATCCCTTCAACGCATCATGCAGAGGATCAGGAAATGATCCCCATTTAGGCAGCAAACACACGTTGCTAATCTTTACGTGAACTCAAACAAAGTACAGGAACCATTCTGTCTGTTAAGAATTAAAAAGAGGAATAACTTGATTTAGCTCGTTAATTCATTCCTCTGATCCCAAACTCTTGTGCCTCAATATGCGCAGGGAGGAAGAGCAATCAGACGACAGCTGACTTCAGATATTTCCAGAGTTTTATCCAAAAGAATTCAATGCAATACAGAATGTTACAACAGCATTACACCGGATTATCAAAAAGTCCAACACATGACAAACATAGAATTACCTGAGTTGAAAGGGAAACAGAAAGAAAAGATGCATTTTTTGGAAATCTCTCACTCAGCACAAAGAGATTCAAACTTCTGCTGTGAAACAAACCATTTTATACGAATGTGTATCTCCTCATTTAAATATATGCATTAGGAGGTGTGTTTTTCCTCGTGGGCCTTCCTATTGATTTTATTACCTCTGAGACCCACTGAAACACCCAGCTCTTCTCCTACCAGGCTCCTTTAGGTGATCTGATTTACGGTGGGGGTCTGCAGCGTTATCTCTGCCTCAAGATGATTCAACAACCAGTTGTGTTTTAAACAAACTCGCACAAAATCTATTGCTCAATACTAACTATCAGTTGGATCTAAAACTAACTAATTAAAACATGCTTTTTAATGCTTAAAGAATATACCAATATGTTTGATTATATGTTGTAACAGACTTCTATAGTTTTTAATGTTTGCCTGAACTATTCAACCCTGAGTAAGAATTTATTGCCCTGATAGCCGATACACTCCCTGTCTGAAATGTTCCTTAAGGAGTATAAGACTGCTTTCTGATTAGACATTTATGTAAGTTCAGAGAGTCACCAGCTGTCTTAGTTTGGATTTGTATCTAAGTTTACCAGCCATAAATTCTACTCCTAAAAATTAATGCTACATCTAATATTTTGTATGTCTAAAGATTAGCTGTCTCTATAATTATGCTAACTAAACTTATATTCTCAACACTGTGTGTTGTGCTTGCAGAATGAATGTGTTTCACTTTTAAAGCTGGTCTGGATGCACCAGACCAGCTGATTGTTTTCTGCGCCTCTAAGCGTGTTGGAGCGGATCTTACCTGATGCTCTGTGTCTCCAGGACGTCTGGGTCTGAGGCGTTGAGTGACGCCACGAAGCTCCCCACTGGGATGTTCTCCATCCTGGTGACCACCAGGGGGTCCGGGAAGAAGACGGGTCCCTCGTTGATGTCCTCCACTGTGACGTGGACGGTCGCTGTGGAGCTGGGGCCGTAGCCGATGTCGGGAACCAGAGGATCCTCGTTCTCCACTCTGATGAGCAGCGTGTGTGGAACGCCGAGGTCTCGTAGTCCAGAGGCTGAAGAGGAGAAACGATGGAGAACAACGAACTTTGGGTTTTATCCATGAGCTCAGAAATGCTGCAGTCGCCTCACCTTGACCACTGACAGCATTCCTTCGTTGTCGTCTGGGTTGGTTTGGACCTCAAAGCTCTGCTCGGGATCTCCGCTGATGATGGAGTACGTGGCTCGCCAGGCGCCGGTGGCCGGGTCGTCCCGGTCGTCCACCGTCAGGTTGACCACGACGCCTCGGGAGCCTTCGTGCACACGAGCCTCAAACTGACGGGAAAACCGCAGAGGCAAACATGAGGGAGCAGAAAACCAGTGCTGGACCTGGGAGGTTCTGGAGAAGACGCTCAGAAACGGCTTCATTCAGAACATTACAGAATGTCTGCAGAGAAACGCTGGAAACAATCAAACATTTCAAATTCTTGCTCACAGAAGAAACAGCCACAAAATCTTCATTTCATCAGGAGGAAAAAATGAAGATTTTCCTGCCATGTGGATGAAAAGTGCATCAGAGAGAGTGTGTTT
This sequence comes from Poeciliopsis prolifica, assembly GCF_027474105.1. Lineage (NCBI taxonomy): Eukaryota > Metazoa > Chordata > Actinopteri > Cyprinodontiformes > Poeciliidae > Poeciliopsis > Poeciliopsis prolifica. Next base: position 826,051 of record NW_026562376.1, on the reverse strand, counting down.
CAGTTAAACTGTGTGTGTGGTGTGTGTTTCAGTTAAACTGTGTGTGTGTTTCAGTTAAACTGTGTGTGTGTGTGTGTTTCAGTTAAACTGTGTGTGTGTGTGTGTTTCAGTTAAACTGTGTGTGTGTGTTTCAGTTAAACTGTGTGTGTGTGTTTCAGTTAACTGTGTGTGTGTGTGTGTTTCAGTTAAACTGTGTGTGTGTGTGTGTGTGTTTCAGTTAAACTGTGTGTGTGTGTGTGTTTCAGTTAAACTGTGTGTGTGTGTTTCAGTTAAACTGTGTGTGTGTGTTTCAGTTAAACTGTGTGTGTGTGTGTGTTTCAGTTAAACTGTGTGTGTGTGTGTTTCAGTTAAACTGTGTGTGTGTGTGTTTCAGTTAAACTGTGTGTGTGTGTGTTTCAGTTAACTGTGTGTGTGTGTGTGTGGTTTCAGTTAAACTGTGTGTGTGTGTTTCAGTTAAACTGTGTGTGTGTGTTTCAGTTAAACTGTGTGTGTGTGTTTCAGTTAAACTGTGTGTGTGTGTGTGTTTCAGTTAAACTGTGTGTGTGTGTGTTTCAGTTAAACTGTGTGTGTGTGTGTTTCAGTTAAACTGTGTGTGTGTGTGTGTGTTTCAGTTAAACTGTGTGTGTGTGTTTCAGTTAAACTGTGTGTGTGTGTGTGTGTGTTTCAGTTAAACTGTGTGTGTGTGTTTCAGTTAAACTGTGTGTGTGTGTGTGTGTGTGTGTGTGTTTCAGTTAAACTGTGTGTGTGTGTGTGTGTGTGTGTTTCAGTTAAACTGTGTGTGTGTGTTTCAGTTAAACTGTGTGTGTGTGTGTGTTTCAGTTAAACTGTGTGTGTGTGTGTGTTTCAGTTAAACTGTGTGTGTGTGTGTGTTTCAGTTAAACTGTGTGTGTGTGTGTGTTTCAGTTAAACTGTGTGTGTGTGTTTCAGTTAAACTGTGTGTGTGTGTTTCAGTTAAACTGTGTGTGTGTGTGTGTGTGTTTCAGTTAAACTGTGTGTGTGTGTTTCAGTTAAACTGTGTGTGTGTGTGTTTCAGTTAAACTGTGTGTGTGTGTTTCAGTTAAACTGTGTGTGTGTGTGTGGTGTGTTTCAGTTAAACTGTGTGTGTGTGTTTCAGTTAAACTGTGTGTGTGTGTGTTTCAGTTAAACTGTGTGTGTGTGTGTTTCAGTTAAACTGTGTGTGTGTGTGTGTGTGTGTGTGTGTGTGTGTTTCAGTTAAACTGTGTGTGTGTGTGTGTGTGTGTGTGTGTGTTTCAGTTAAACTGTGTGTGTGTGTGTGTGTGTGTGTGTGTGTGTGTTTCAGTTAAACTGTGTGTGTGTGTTTCAGTTAAACTGTGTGTGTGTGTTTCAGTTAAACTGTGTGTGTGTGTGTGTTTCAGTTAAACTGTGTGTGTGTGTGTGTGTGTGTTTCAGTTAAACTGTGTGTGTGTGTGTGTGTTTCAGTTAAACTGTGTGTGTGTGTGTGTTTCAGTTAAACTGTGTGTGTGTGTGTGTGTGTTTCAGTTAAACTGTGTGTGTGTGTGTGTTTCAGTTAAACTGTGTGTGTGTGTTTCAGTTAAACTGTGTGTGTGTGTGTGTGTGTTTCAGTTAAACTGTGTGTGTGTGTGTGTGTGTGTGTGTTTCAGTTAAACTGTGTGTGTGTGTGTGTGTTTGTGTTTCAGTTAAACTGTGTGTGTGTGTGTGTTTCAGTTAAACTGTGTGTGTGTGTTTTCAGTTAAACTGTGTGTGTGTGTTTCAGTTAAACTGTGTGTGTGTGTGTTTCAGTTAAACTGTGTGTGTGTGTTTCAGTTAAACTGTGTGTGTGTGTGTGTTTCAGTTAAACTGTGTGTGTGTGTGTGTGTGTGTTTCAGTTTAAACTGTGTGTGTGTGTGTTTCAGTTAAACTGTGTGTGTGTGTGTGTGTGTGTGTGTTTCAGTTAAACTGTGTGTGTGTGTGTGTGTGTGTGTGTTTCAGTTAAACTGTGTGTGTGTGTTTCAGTTAAACTGTGTGTGTGTGTGTGTGTTTCAGTTAAACTGTGTGTGTGTGTGTGTGTTTCAGTTAAACTGTGTGTGTGTGTGTTTTCAGTTAAACTGTGTGTGTGTGTGTGTTTCAGTTAAACTGTGTGTGTGTGTTTCAGTTAAACTGTGTGTGTGTTTCAGTTAAACTGTGTGTGTGTGTGTGTGTTTCAGTTAAACTGTGTGTGTGTGTGTTTCAGTTAAACTGTGTGTGTGTGTGTGTTTCAGTTAAACTGTGTGTGTGTGTGTTTCAGTTAAACTGTGTGTGTGTGTTTTCAGTTAAACTGTGTGTGTGTGTGTGTGTGTTTCAGTTAAACTGTGTGTGTGTTTCAGTTAAACTGTGTGTGTGTGTTTCAGTTAAACTGTGTGTGTGTGTGTTTCAGTTAAACTGTGTGTGTGTGTGTGTTTCAGTTAAACTGTGTGTGTGTGTGTGTGTGTGTGTGTGTGTGTTTCAGTTAAACTGTGTGTGTGTGTGTGTGTGTGTGTGTGTGTGTTTCAGTTAAACTGTGTGTGTGTGTGTGTGTGTGTGTGTGTGTGTTTCAGTTAAACTGTGTGTGTGTGTTTCAGTTAAACTGTGTGTGTGTGTTTCAGTTAAACTGTGTGTGTGTGTGTGTGTTTCAGTTAAACTGTGTGTGTGTGTGTGTGTGTTTCAGTTAAACTGTGTGTGTGTGTGTGTGTGTTTCAGTTAAACTGTGTGTGTGTGTGTGTTTCAGTTAAACTGTGTGTGTGTGTGTGTGTGTTTCAGTTAAACTGTGTGTGTGGTGTGTGTTTCAGTTAAACTGTGTGTGTGTGTTTCAGTTAAACTGTGTGTGTGTGTGTGTGTGTTTCAGTTAAACTGTGTGTGTGTGTGTGTGTGTGTGTGTTTCAGTTAAACTGTGTGTGTGTGTGTGTGTGTGTGTTTCAGTTAAACTGTGTGTGTGTGTGTGTTTCAGTTAAACTGTGTGTGTGTGTTTCAGTTAAACTGTGTGTGTGTGTTTCAGTTAAACTGTGTGTGTGTGTGTTTCAGTTAAACTGTGTGTGTGTGTTTCAGTTAAACTGTGTGTGTGTGTGTTTCAGTTAAACTGTGTGTGTGTGTGTGTGTTTCAGTTAAACTGTGTGTGTGTGTGTGTTTCAGTTAAACTGTGTGTGTGTGTGTGTGTGTGTGTTTCAGTTAAACTGTGTGTGTGTGTTTTCAGTTAAACTGTGTGTGTGTGTGTGTGTTTCAGTTAAACTGTGTGTGTGTTTCAGTTAAACTGTGTGTGTGTGTTTCAGTTAAACTGTGTGTGTGTGTGTGTTTCAGTTAAACTGTGTGTGTGTGTTTCAGTTAAACTGTGTGTGTGTGTGTGTTTCAGTTAAACTGTGTGTGTGTGTGTGTTTCTGTTAAACTGTGTGTGTGTGTGTGTGTTTCAGTTAAACTGTGTGTGTGTGTTTCAGTTAAACTGTGTGTGTGTGTGTGTGTTTCAGTTAAACTGTGTGTGTGTGTTTCAGTTAAACTGTGTGTGTGTGTTTCAGTTAAACTGTGTGTGTGTGTGTGTTTCAGTTAAACTGTGTGTGTGTGTTGTGTTTCTGTTAAACTGTGTGTGTGTGTTTCAGTTAAACTGTGTGTGTGTGTTTCAGTTAAACTGTGTGTGTGTGTGTGTGTTTCTGTTAAACTGTGTGTGTGTGTTTCAGTTAAACTGTGTGTGTGTGTGTGTTTCAGTTAAACTGTGTGTGTGTGTGTGTGTGTTTCAGTTAAACTGTGTGTGTGTTTCAGTTAAACTGTGTGTGTGTGTTTTCAGTTAAACTGTGTGTGTGTTTCAGTTAAACTGTGTGTGTGTGTGTGTTTCAGTTAAACTGTGTGTGTGTGTTTCAGTTAAACTGTGTGTGTGTTTCAGTTAAACTGTGTGTGTGTGTGTGTTTCAGTTAAACTGTGTGTGTGTGTGTGTGTTTCAGTTAAACTGTGTGTGTGTGTGTGTGTGTTTCAGTTAAACTGTGTGTGTGTGTGTTTCAGTTAAACTGTGTGTGTGTGTGTGTGTGTTTCAGTTAAACTGTGTGTGTGTGTGTGTGTGTTTCAGTTAAACTGTGTGTGTGTGTGTGTGTGTTTCAGTTAAACTGTGTGTGTGTGTGTTTCAGTTAAACTGTGTGTGTGTGTGTGTTTCAGTTAAACTGTGTGTGTGTGTGTGTGTGTTTCAGTTAAACTGTGTGTGTGTGTGTGTGTTTCAGTTAAACTGTGTGTGTGTGTTTCAGTTAAACTGTGTGTGTGTGTTTCAGTTAAACTGTGTGTGTGTGTTTCAGTTAAACTGTGTGTGTGTGTTTCAGTTAAACTGTGTGTGTGTGTGTGTGTTTCAGTTAAACTGTGTGTGTGTTTCAGTTAAACTGTGTGTGTGTGTGTGTGTGTGTTTCAGTTAAACTGTGTGTGTGTGTGTGTGTGTGTTTCAGTTAAACTGTGTGTGTGTGTTTCAGTTAAACTGTGTGTGTGTGTTTCAGTTAAACTGTGTGTGTGTGTTTCAGTTAAACTTTGTGTGTGTGTTTCAGTTAGACTGTGTGTGTGTGTTTCAGTTAAACTGTGTGTGTGTGTTTTCAGTTAAACTGTGTGTGTGTGTGTGTGTGTTTCAGTTAAACTGTGTGTGTGTGTTTCAGTTAAACTGTGTGTGTGGATGTGTGTGTGTGTGTGTGTGTGTGTGGATGTGTGTGTGTGTGTGTGTGTGGGGTGTGTATGTGTGTGTTGTGTGTGTGTGTGTGTGGTGTGTGTGTGTGTGTGTGTGTGTGTGTTTCTGAGTTGGTCCGGCCCAGATTACTGGGTCTCCTGTCACCACAGCATTGTTGTTCCACAGATTACACTCTCACTGCTTTACACTTCCTTGCTCTGCATTTATCTGAAGAGAGACGAACATTGATTTCTCCTCTTCTCTTTCTTTGCCACCTTCACTATTCATCGAAAGCTTGTTAAGAAACACTCTGAGCCACTTTCCGTCGTTTAGGCCAGAGGATGGAACGTGTCGTCCCTCATTCCAGCGAGATGGACGATCCTTTTGTCCTGCAGGCCTGTGGCAGTTCTGCTCTACAGCAGAATATATTAAAGCATAAAAACCCACAGCTAAACAGGAAGCAGCACGGATGCATAACTTACTGCAGAGGGCTGACGTTTGGAGAGTCAAACATTCGAAACTGAAATTTGGTTATTTATCCTGTCAGAAGAGAATAAAATGGAGGTTCACTCTTCAAATTCATATTTTTATATATTTATTCATTTATGAATATTTGAAATAAAAATAATTAGCTAATTTTCAAATTCACTTCCTGATAAGCAGAACTGGACAACCAAAATAAAAGCCGAGTCTCCTGAACACCAACTCATGTGGCTTCGTCACCATCGTTTCTTTCTCCTCATCGACGACGAGTCGCTTCGGTGCTGATAAACGTTTATTGATGGATCAACAGAACCAGGTCGGATCAGCATCAAAGGATTCAATCTCAGCTTTTATTTTGATAGTCCAATTCTGCTAATCAGGAAGTGAATTTTCAGCTGAGAGCTGAACTGTGAAAGTCTGACTTGATAAACTCCTTCGGTTATTTAGTGGGTTTACAGCAGCGAAAGTCTTTAAAGTGTTGAACAAGTCACAGCTGTATTCCCCAGTGTTCACACACACACACACACACACACACCACACACACACACACACACACACACACACACCACACACACACACACACACACCACACACACACACACACTCCAGCGGCTTCCCGACCAGACGGCCGGCCCGGTTTAATCATGCGGGGCAGCCATGCGGATGAACCTGCATTCTGTGTGCTGCAGCCTCGGAGCCTCTGCTGCTGCTGATAAGGCCCCAATTCCTCCTGCAGCACAAAGCGCCCAGTCACCTGAAAGACTGGGAGGAAATGACTAACGACTAATCAGAGCTCCTGGCCTGGAATGACTTAAACACACGAAGAGGAGAGAAGAAAGAGCTGGTTGGTCGAGTTCGGAGGCAGGACCGGAGCTTTTGGATCGACTTTTATCGGCGTTTCTGGTTTGTCTGCAACATGCAGAAACCGGCAGCAGTGGCTCCAAGTAAAGAGAGGAAAGTGAATCGACTTCCATTCATATCAGCCTCTTCATTTCTCCCTGAGCCGACATTCACCGGGTCCTCGGACCCACCGCGACCTGGACCCCGACCCACAGAACCCCGACCCAAAGAACCCAGACCCACAGAACCCCGACCCACAGAACCCAGACCCAAAGAACCCCCAATCCGGACAGCGGAGGTCTGCTGCATGAGGGCTAAACGAGGCAGCATGACACACACACACACACACACACACACACACACACACACACACACACACACACACACACACACACACACACACACACACACCACACACACACACACACACACACACACACACACACACACAGCTGCTGAGAGGAAACCAGGAACAGTGAAACAACCAGCTGCACCGTCTGATTTCCAGGTTTAAAGGAATATTCCTCCTTTAAATTCTCGCCACTTTTTTCTCATAAAGTAAATATTAAAACATCATAAAACTAATAAATCAAAAGTAAAGTCAGCTACATTGTATATTTTGTGAAATAAAATAATGTGTATCATTGAAATCCTTCATTTTCAACTCTAATCTGTAAACGAGTTTCTACTTTTCCATCAACTATTTTAGTGATTAGAACTGGAAATGTTGCTGAAGTTAAAAAACACTTAAAGTCTGGTTGTGTTTGAAATACGTTTTCTTCAACATCCATTTCTTCTTTCCAATAAACAGATAAGACAGGAAAATGTTGAGGAGTAAAAACAAACATTCAGCTTCATATCAAAACCATTTACTGTCAATAAAACATCTGATAAAGAAAAATGGATTAAAACGTGTCAGGATATAAAACTATATTTATCTCAAAAAAGCCAAAAACTGATGATTCATTCCAGTAGAGAAAAATAACCCAAAATATTACAAAATCATAAACAGTTCAGTCAATATAGACTCAGAAATCTGATAGTAAAAGTGAAATGTATGTTTTCTAACTTTTGATGTAGTAAAATTATTAGAAATAATGTAACTTTATGGAGTGCATAGCAATAAAGAGGTTATATTTTAATGACACACAAGCTGCTCATCTGGTTTCAAAACATCTTTAAAATAAACTTCTCCTGTTTATGAACACAAGTTAAATGAGTTACATTAAATTAAAAGAATCGTAAAATAATTTTCACCTGAAAAACATGAGTGACATTTGGGACAAAATCTTTAAGTGTTTTGATTCTGTCTTGGTTTATAGAATATTTCATGGTATTGTCTATAAATATAAATGTCTACAAATTTGAGATAAACTATTTGATTACATTTTATCTTATGTTACTTTACTGATGATGATGAGTATATTGTGTAATACGTTTCCATTTCTGGGATGAATAACTTATATTATCATATTATCATAAATAAAAGAATCAAGACAAAAATTCCTGATCGACAGATAAATGTTTAATTTGGTTCTCATTCAGGTTTTCTCTCCAGAGCTACAAAGGGTCAAAGGTCACTGGATGATGCAAATATTGAATAAAGTTCATGCAGAGCTCCTGCAGCTGACGCAGTAACCTGAGTATCTCTGGCTCCACAGCGTCAGCAGCATTCAGCTGACTCCTCCCACATGGCGGCGAAGCGTCCGGCCATCAGGCCTGGCAGAGCGACGCACAGCTGGCGGCTCTGGAAAATCATCTGAAATTCCATCCCACTCGTTAAAGCGACGACAGAAACGGCCTCTTGTTCCTCTCATTTGCTTTTCAGTGAAGACCCAACAAACAAACACCCTCCATGTTCCATCCTGACTCCACAATGTCAGATAAATCCTCGCACCCAAATTCTGGCAAGTGAGAGAAGCAGCAGGAACGCGCTCCAAAGCAGATGCAGATATTTCCTGGTGATGCTGTCAGGTCGGGTTATGAATACAGATGGCGGCAGTAAAAGGCAGCTGAGCAGCTGTTCATTTGTTCTAATGGAAACTATTTTGTGACACGTTGCTGCTGCCCCAAACATTTTCCCTGACAGGAACACACAATGTAAGGAGCCATCATATTAAACTCCTCTGAAAAAATGTTTGGACAAGAACGGAACCGAGCAATTTACCGCCTGTCTTCCTGTGTTCTAACCGTCTCTCTCCGTCTTTACTGACGTGTTTCTACCAGTCAGCAGAAAACCTCTTAGATGCTTCAGCTTCCAAAAATAATGCAGCACGATTTCACTCTGCATGACAGAGTCACAAACATGTTGATGGTTTTCCTTCAGCGCGCTGGGTGGTTGTCAAGCGTACGGGCCTGCTGCCTCTTCGATGTGGAGTCCCACAGGGTTCAGTTTTAGGCCCTTTCTGCTCTTGTCTTTCCTTCACTATGAGATGACAAGAGATGGAGTGATTCTCACTAGACCGTCCAATTTCTTGATCACTTTTTTATTTAAAAAGCAAAAACAGAAGTGATGGGCTTTGGTGGCACTTGTGTACGGTGTGTTATGAGAGCCATTAGCTGTTAGCCATTAGCTTCCCTGTTTATTCCTTCCTCCCTGTTTTCGACGTCTGATGACCATCTGTTGACCGAACCGTCTCTCTGAGCAACTTTGCAATTCTTCCAGAGCGCTGTGGCGGCCATCTTTACAGCCGTAAACAGAGCGCTGCGGCGGCCATCTTTACAGCCGTAAACAGAGCGCTGCGGCGGCCATCTTTACAGCCGTAAACAGAGCGCTGCGGCGGCCATCTTTACAGCCGTAAACAGAGCGCTGTGGCGGCCATCTTTACAGCCGTAAACAGAGCGCTGCGGCGGCCATCTTTACAGCCGTAAACAGAGCGCTGCGGCGGCCATCTTTACAGCCGTAAACAGAGCGCTGCGGCGGCCATCTTCACCGCCGTAAACAGAGTGCTGGGCAGCCATCTTTACCGCTGTAACAGAGCGCTGCGGCGGCCATCTTTACAGCCATAAACAGAGCGCTGCGGCGGCCATCTTTACTGGTACAGAGAGTAAAGATGGCTGCTGCAAGAGCTCTGCTGGGGGATGGCTGCGTTCTTTTTCTGTAGGCCATAAACCGTTCACACAGATGTCTAGTAGCAGGAGCAACCATGCAAAAAAAATAAAAACATTATAAAAATTATTTCAGAAAAAGATTTGAAGGCCTGATTTACGAACGTAGAGTCCAGATAACAGATGTTAGATTGATCATATCTAATCTGGTTGTTAAACTGATGCAGATTCTCAACTGAAGATATTTAAGTTGAGAATGATTTAATAAATAAAATATACAAATTAATCAACAATCCTGGATTTTTAAAAAGAAATCTTCATGTTTTGAGCAGCCTGTCTTTTCCTGAAGGTTGGTTACATTATGTTTCTATTCCTGAAAGCAGAGCGAGTCTCTCTTCTCTCTGTCCTTTCAAACCCAAATAAAAACACAAACCTTCACTTTTCACCCTTTGGTTTTAATCCTGCATCCAGTGAAGGTGTCTGGAAATTTGATGAGCTTACCTGTTCACTCTTTCTTTATTTCAGCTGCTTCTGTGCAGCTTGTTTCCAAACATAGACTGTGATGAGGCTGACAGCTCTCTTACAACATGACATGCCTCCTGTTTCTCACACACTTGAAATAAACAACAAGGCAGAGAAACAGAAGAAGCCGCTAGCATCACAGTTTGAAGCATCGCTCAATATGTTGCATTAAAATACATGAGCAACAAGCAACAGTTTGATCCAGTTAAAGAAATCATTCAACTCTGGAGAACATGATGGGATTTGACAGAATAAAACCCATAAATTATGTTTTTCAAAATTTTTGACAAATTTCAGTGGGAAAGTGAGAAATTTCCACAGCAGATGCATTTATGATTCATGCATGACCCCAAAGGTTTAATGTAGATTATGAACAATAAAAATCATCTGACTTATAAATGAGAACATGTAAACAATTCATTATTAAAATAATAGAAATGACAAAAGTTAAATATTTGAACACATTAGTTTTGATTATTACATAGATTTTTAATGTGCTAAATTGCATTTATTCTTCACACAAAAGTCCTGAATCTGAACCTTTGTATTTTGTTTCTGGTACACCCATAAATCTGACGCACAGGCTACATCCGCTAACAGCAGCGATGGAAGCAGCTTCTCTTTCCGTTTAATTTCTGCTTCCAAACGATCTGATTGGCTGCTGAAAAAGACTGTTGTTCTGTTGAAGTTGTGCTAAAAGGAGCCTTTCACCTAGCTATGCTAGCATCTGAGTGTTAAACATGTGGCAGCTAACGCTAATGCTAGCGACCACAGTCCACATAAAGAAGCTCCACAAATGATCAGAGAACCTGGAAAGATGAATGGATAGAAAAACACTTTGCTCCAATCTGATGAAGAACAGATTGAAAACTAAAAATATTTTTGATATTCAGCTCATCTATCTGTTTATTTAATTATTATCTCTGCAGTTCTCCTTCCAAACAGTAGGTGATGCTACAGAGAAATCTAATAACGCATTGCTGCACAGAGGGCAACAGAAGAATAAAAACTGAAGCCAATCACAGCTGGATAAACGCTCTCACATCTCAATCTGAATGATTAGTTCACATTTCTGGTTATCATTTATGAATCTTAGTTCAAAATTATTATTATTTTGATCCACTCCAAAGTCACCAATTGTCAACTTCTATAAAACAGTTTAATGAAATGTGTTTTGTAGAAAACAAAGGCAGCGCTGCATGCTAACTGCTAAATCTGGAAACATGCTAACTGCTAAATCTAGAAACATGCTAACTGCTAAATCTAGAAACATGCTAACTGCTAAAACTAGAAACATGCTAACTGCTAAATCTAGAAACATGCTAACTGCTAAATCTAGAAACATGCTAACTGCTAAATCTAGAAACATGCTAACTGCTAAATCTAGAAAAATGCTAACTGCTAAATCTAGAAACATGCTAACTGCTAAATCTAGAAACATGTTAACTGCTAAATCTAGAAACATGTCAACTGCTAAATCTAGAAACACGCTAACTGCTAAATCTAGAAACATGCTAACTGCTAAATCTAGAAACATGCTAACTGCTAAATCTAGAAACATTCTAACTGCTAAATCTAGAAAAATGCTAACTGCTAAATCTAGAAACATGCTAACTGCTAAATCTAGAAACATGTTAACTGCTAAATCTAGAAACATGTCAACTGCTAAATCTAGAAACATGCTAACTGCTAAAACTAGAAACATGCTAACTGCTAAATCTAGAAACATGCTAACTGCTAAATCTAGAAACATGCTAACTGCTAAATCTAGAAACATGCTAACTGCTAAATCTAGAAACATGCTAACTGCTAAATCTAGAAACATGCTAACTGCTAAATCTAGAAAAATGCTAACTGCTAAATCTAGAAACATGCTAACTGCTAAATCTAGAAACATGTTAACTGCTAAATCTAGAAACACGCTAACTGCTAAATCTAGAAACATGCTAACTGCTAAAACTAGAAACATGCTAACTGCTAAATCTAGAAACATGGTCTAGAAACATGGCAGGGATCAGTGAGCAGAGCTGATGCATTAAAGCTCATTTCTCATATTTCCTCAGTAAACCCTGAAGCTGCTTGTCTTTCCATCAGGGTTTCTGCAGAGACTCGGATCAGCAGCTGATGCCCTTCGGCCTGTTTATGTTTCACAGTTTCTCTATCAAATGATGAAAGTGTACACATATCTAATTATGGATGACGAATAGCTGAACAAAATTAAATAAAGCTGAAAGTACGAGTGGATTTGATTCATTAGTTTTGAAATACAACAAGTGAAGTTAATTCTGAGTGAAAGTAAAAAATGACCAATAAAATCAGAAACAGCTTTTCTAAACGTCTTGAAGCTCAGGCATCTGTTTCAGCGATCTGCTCAAAAAATAAACACAAAAATAATTTCTATAAATCTCAGGAACAACAACTATTATTTGAATTATTCTGGGACAAAAATAAAGATAAGACTGCAGAGTCTATAATCTAAAATAAACGAACAAAAAATCTGCTTAACTAATGCAGTTTGTGATATGAATATCTCTTTGATATGAATATCTCTTTGATATGAATATCTCTTTGATTGATCTGATCTCTAGATCTAGAGATCAGATCAATCGTGATGAATCAATTATTGAAATAATTGTCAACTAATTTAGGAATTAGAACTAGCCTAGCGCTGGCAGCAGAAATGGCTCCTGGTCTTCAGCCAAAGACTAAAGAGAAATCACTAAACTCTGACGCCTCCATCTTGTTTCATCTGGTGAAGCAGGAAGTTGCTCTCAGTGTCTTCAGAGTTTTTTGGTGCAGCGCCCCCTTTGGCCAGGAGGGGAATAGGTTGGTTGGAGCTTTTGGTTTCTACTGGAAGTTCTGGTTCCAGTAGAACCGGCTGATCGGACCCAGGTCATAGGGAAAACACCTTCAATATGAGAACTGGGTCTTGTTGAGATTCAGATTGTTGTTTGTGTCCTTTAGACGAGCCGTTCCCTGCTATGTGGATTTGCAGTGAAACAGCTTGAGTGAAACAGCGCCCCCTGGAGTGACCGCGGTAAAGACTCCAGTGAATCTCAGAAAAAGAGAAGCAGTCATGTAAAGCCTGGACTAATCCATGACACCCATTAGCTTTCCTTCACTGACAGACTGAGGCTCCCTGCAACACCGTCAACAGGAACATCGCCCCCTGCAGAACAAATGGATCACTGCGACGCATTTTCTCCTGGTCATCGTCCAAAAGAGGCTGCAGAAAAACTGAGAGGCTGAGAGATACAAAGCAAACCTGAGAGGCAAAGATGATGGAGTGAGTGAGAGTCCAGAGTGTTTGAGTGACAGGAGTGATAAGGTCCATCATGCCGCTGTTATGAGCAGCTGCGGAAACGGCATATAAGCCCGTCAGACATGCTGCCGAATTAACTGAGCCGGGAGCCACGCTGCAGACCAGACCCAAGTGGATATCAGGATATTGATGGATAAGGAGGAATGAAATAAGAGAAGGTGAGACGCCTAAAGGGGAAACGCGATGGAGGTCGAACATCTGGGTTCTGACTCTGAATCAGAACAAAATCCAAGCAACAGCTTTTCTGATTCAAGAAAACCTGCAGGAAAAACGCAAAGTTCAACAGGAATTAGCGGCGATTACAGATTTGTGAAAGCAAGGCATAAAACACTCTGTGTTACAACAGCTGATCTGTTTTCCCAGCAATAAGGAGACAAGAATGCAACCAAACCTGGAAACAAAATAACTGAAACTACAGTGTGGACGGGCAGAAAAATGTTATTATTTAATCCTATTTCTTTAAATACTGTTTTTAACACTTTAAGAGAGTTAAAACTCAATACATCTGCTGATGCTCCTGAATTTCCCTTGGAAAAAGCCAGTTCCCTGGGTGAATTTCACACACAAACATTTTTTGTCTAAATACAAACTGATGTAACTTGATACAGTATGGAAACTTATAATTTTAATACATTTTCTCTGTAGATGGTTGAACAGAAAAATGGTTTGTGAATCAAATCACTGGCCACTGAATGGTCCTTTGTTTAAAAGGCTTCCTGTCTCTTCAGAGCGATGAGATGCTGCTGCAGCGGCTGCAGCAGCAGCAGCCGACTCACTGGAGTCGGCTGCTGCATCACTGCATCACCTCCGGCCCCTCCAGCATGCTGCCGGTCATCAGAAGAGCCACGGCGGCTGGAGGTGATCAGGGACGGAGCGGGAGCTTGACGCTTCGACCTCTTGTTTTATAAAAGCTCCATTCCTCCATGCTACTAAACGGATCTGCTCCCAGTGAGAAATGAGAGCATTAACACGGACACGCTGCACTCTGCAAGGCCCTGCCGAGCCCTCTGAGCTGGAACACTTTACATCTGAGCCGCGCTCCTTACAAGCTCCCCTGACACCTCCATGCATCATAGGAGGGCTGCAGGGGGCGGCCAGCCAAACTGCCATGTGTCTTACAACGTGACAACAGCTGTGGGCATTTCCATTAAAAAACACACAGCTCAAGTGTTACAGCTGCACCTCTGGGTGCAGGCGAACTCTGGCCACCAGGCCTCATTCCTTCCTCACCTCCGGCACCAAAACCAAGGGACTAAGAGGACCAGAAGAAAACAGCAACATGGGCAACTTTGGACAGATTTCACATGAGGCAGCACAAACTGGCAACAGCTGCCACTTTATACGAGTTATAATCCCAGACAGGCCTCTGGGGGAATCAGTTAGCTTGTTAGCATTGCACCACTTCCTTTAGCTTCTGCTGACTGAACAAACCAGAACAACAAACACCGTTAGTCCAATTCCTGCTCAAACACGCCTCCATTCTGCTCATGTTCTGATCCGATCTCCAAACCTCCAGCACAGACCGCAATGACCAAGAGCAGCGCTTAAACGTGAAGGTGTCCTTTCACTTCTCCAAGACTTTACGCATCAAACAAGGCATTTCAACAGAGTTCCCTGAGCGTTCCCACAATGTTCCCTCAGTGTTCCCACAGAGTGCCCTCAGCATTCCCACAATGTTCCCTCAGCATTTCAACAGTGTTCCCACAATGTTCCTTTAGCGTTCCCACAATGTTCCCTCAGCATTCCCACAGAGTTCCCTCAGCCTTCCCACAATGTTCCCTCAGCATTTCAACAGTGTTCCCACAATGTTCCCTCAGCGTTCTCTAGTCATTTTTACCGAGCCGCGTTTCGACTAATGCTGGCGTCTCTTGTTTCTATGGCACTTCTTTTCTGTCGCAGGATTTTTGACAGAGTGATACCTCTGTATTTGAAAGCTTTGTTGTCAGGAAATCTTGTTTTCTGTTTCCTAACTCTTTTCAGGAATGAAAATAAAGTTCTGTTATTAATCTGAACCCATTTTAAAACAATTTTTTTTCCAGCAGCTTGAATCTGAAGACAGGAAATAATTGGAGACCAACTGCAAGTGATGCTCCAACATGGCTCATTCAGATTAAGATTAGGAGCAAAAAAATCTGCTCTGATTTATCTGTGATTCTTAAATAATCTGCTATAATGGTGTATTTTCAGACAGAAATAAAAAATACATGCACACATGAGCTTGTGGTTAGCCAATCAGAAGCTTCCAAAGCCATTTTATTCACAGTTGGAAACTGTATGTAAACTTCTGGTCTGAGCCGCATGGAGCTGCAGGTTTCGATGGAACGAAGCTTCATCCTGTTCCTGCTCCCACGGTTTCATGTTCAGGGGTTTGCTAACATGCTATGCTAACGCGCTAAGCTAGCGCGTTAGCATAGTTTAAATATACAACCGTTTGTCATGATCAAACTTTCATAAACATTTCATGAATCATCAACAAGTCACATCTATATTGTGATGTGACTTGTTGATAGGCAGACATTAATTTTTGTTCCTCAGTCAGTGCAGCACAGTGATGACAGAAATCTCTCTTTCATTGCGAATCTTTTTACAAAGCTTAAAGAAGCTTTATGATCCAGAAAAATCCAGATCTGTCAGAACTAGATCCTGTCTACAGTCAGAGGGAGAATTCAGTGAAGTTCTGGAGTTCACTTGTTTGGTCCAGACCAACAGATTTTATTTAATTTTTTCTGCAAATCAACCATAATTTGTAAACAAACCTCACATCTTTGCCACCATTGGACAGAACGCTGGGGGCGGGACAAAGCACAGATCACGAAGCAAACAAACTGAATAAACTCCAGTCTGAATGTGCAGAGCAGCTCAACCAGCTTTCATGATGTGACATTTCTAAAGGTTGCAGACTGTAGAATTGTCTATATTAGAAAAACACCAACTCAAATTTTGTGTTTGTGTTTCCACCAACAAACGCAGAGTTTGTTGACCTCGACTTTCCCTCCCTGGGACGGGAGTGAGAGACGGAGCAGCTCAGCGTCTTACCAGAGGATGGGTGAACTCTGGGGCGTGGTCGTTCTTGTCCGTGATGGTGATGGTGGCCGTCGCTGTTCCTGTGAGGCCCACCTCACTTCCTGCCATGTCCTTGGCCACGATCTCTAATTCATACGTCGTAGTTGGGAGAGTCTGCAGCGAAAACACAAAGAGCCAAAGTTTGACTAGGAGGGAAGAAAAATCCAGAAAGCAAAGAAAAAATAACTGCAAAGATGAAGCATCATCCATCATCCATCATCCATCATCCATCATCCATCCATCATCCATCCATCCATCCATCATCCATCATCCATCCATCATCCATCATCCATTATCCATCCATCATCCATCCATCATCCATCATCCATCCATCATCCATCATCCATCCATCATCCATCATCCATCCATCATCCATCCATCCATCCATCATCCATCATCCATCCATCATCCATCATCCATCCATCATCCATCATCCATCCATCCATCCATCCATCATCCATCATCCATCCATCATCCATCCATCCATCCATCATCCATCATCCATCCATCATCCATCATCCATCCATCATCCATCCATCCATCATCCATCATCCATCCATCATCCATCCATCATCCATCATCCATCCATCATCCATCATCCATCCATCATCCATCCATCATCCATCATCCATCCATCATCCATCATCCATCATCCATCCATCATCCATCCATCATCCATCCATCATCCATCCATCATCCATCCATCATCCATCCATCCATCATCCATCATCCATCATCCATCCATCATCCATCATCCATCCATCATCCATCCATCCATCCATCATCCATCATCCATCCATCATCCATCATCCATCATCCATCCATCATCCATCATCCATCCATCCATCCATCATCCATCATCCATCATCCATCATCCATCCATCATCCATCATCCATCATCCATCCATCATCCATCATCCATCCATCCATCATCCATCCATCATCCATCATCCATCCATCATCCATCCATCCATCCATCATCCATCATCCATCTCCATCATCCATCATCCATCCATCATCCATCATCCATCATCCATCATCCATCCATCATCCATCCATCCATCCATCATCCATCATCCATCATCCATCCATCCCATCATCCATCATCCATCCATCATCCATTATCCATCCATCATCCATCCATCATCCATCATCCATCCATCATCCATCATCCATCATCCATCCATCATCCATCATCCATCATCCATCCATCATCCATCCATCCATCCATCCATCATCCATCATCCATCCATCATCCATCCATCCATCCATCATCCATCCATCCATCCATCATCCATCATCCATCCATCATCCATCATCCATCATCCATCCATCATCCATCATCCATCCATCATCCATCATCCATCCATCATCCATCATCCATCCATCATCCATCATCCATCCATCATCCATCCATCATCCATCATCCATCCATCATCCATCATCCATCATCCATCATCCATCCATCATCCATCATCCATCATCCATCCATCATCCATCATCATCCATCCATCCCATCCATCATCCATCATCCATCCATCATCCATCCATCCATCCATCATCCATCCATCATCCATCCATCATCCATCCATCATCCATCCATCATCCATCCATCATCCATCCATCCATCATCCATCCATCATCCATCCATCATCCATCCATCCATCCATCCATCATCCATACATCATCCATCCATCATCCATCATCCATCCATCATCCATCCATCCATCCATCATCCATCCATCATCCATCCATCCATCCATCCATCCATCCATCATCCATCCATCATCCATCCATCCATCCATCATCCATCCATCATCCATCCATCATCCATCCATCATCCATCCATCATCCATCCATCATCCATCCATCATCCATCCATCATCCATCCATCCATCCATCCATCCATCATCCATACATCATCCATCCATCATCCATCATCCATCCATCATCCATCCATCATCCATCCATCCATCCATCCATACATCATCCATCCATCATCCATCATCCATCCATCCATCATCCATCCATCATCCATCCATCCATCATCCATCCATCCATCCATCCATCCATCATCCATACATCATCCATCCATCATCCATCATCCATCCATCCATCCATCCATCCATCCATCCATCATCCATCCATCATCCATCCATCATCCATCCATCATCCATCATCCATCATCCATCCATCATCCATCCATCATCCATCCATCATCCATCATCCATCCATCATCCATCCATCATCCATCCATCATCCATCCATCCATCCATCCATCATCCATACATCATCCATCCATCATCCATCATCCATCCATCATCCATCCATCCATCCATCATCCATCATCCATCCATCCATCCATCCATCCATCATCCATCCATCATCCATCCATCCATCCATCATCCATCCATCATCCATCCATCATCCATCCATCATCCATCCATCATCCATCCATCATCCATCCATCATCCATCATCCATCCATCATCCATCCATCATCCATCCATCATCCATCCATCCATCCATCCATCCATCATCCATACATCATCCATCCATCATCCATCATCCATCCATCATCCATCCATCCATCCATCATCCATCCATCATCCATCCATCCATCCATCCATACATCATCCATCCATCATCCATCATCCATCCATCCATCATCCATCCATCATCCATCCATCCATCCATCCATCCATCCATCATCCATCCATCCATCATCCATCCATCATCCATCCATCCATCCATCATCCATCATCCATCCATCATCCATCCATCCATCCATCATCCATCCATCATCCATCCATCCATCCATCCATACATCATCCATCCATCATCCATCATCCATCCATCCATCATCCATCCATCATCCATCCATCCATCCATCCATCCATCATCCATCATCCATCCATCCATCCATCCATCATCCATCCATCATCCATCCATCCATCCATCCATCATCCATCATCCATACATCATCCATCCATCATCCATCATCCATCCATCATCCATTATCCATCATCCATCCATCATCCATCAATCATCCATCATCCATACATCATCCATCATCCATCCATCATCCATCATCCATCCATCCATCATCCATACATCATCCATCCATCCATCATCCATACATCATCCATCATCCATCCATCATCCATCCATCATCCATACATCATCCATCATCCATCATCCATCCATCATCCATCCATCATCCATCATACATACATCATCCATCATCCATCCATCATCCATCATCCATCATCCATCCACCATCCATCCATCATCCATCATCCATCATCCATCCATCATCCATCATCCATACATCATCCATCCATCATCCATCCATCATCCATCCATCATCCATCATCCATCATCCATCCATCATCCATCCATCATCCATCATCCATCCATCATCCATCATCCATCCATCATCCATCCATCATCCATACATCATCCATCATCCATCATCCATCCATCATCCATCATCCATCATACATACATCATCCATCATCCATCATCCATCCATCATCCATCATCCATCCATCATCCATCCATCATCCATCCATCATCCATCCATCCATCATCCATCCATCCATCATCCATACATCATCCATACATCATCCATCATCCATCCATCATCCATCATACATACATCATCCATCCATCCATCATCCATACATCATCCATCATCCATCATCCATCATACATACATCATCCATTATCCATCATCCATCCATCATCCATCCATCATCCATCATCCATCCATCCATCATCCATACATCATCCATCCATCCATCAACCATCCATCATCCATCCATCATCCATCATCCATCATCCATCCATCATCCATCCATCATTCATCCATCATCCATCCATCCATCCATCATCCATCATCCATCCATCATCCATCCATCATCCATCCATCCATCCATCATCCATCATCCATCATCCATCCATCATCCATCATCCATCCATCATCCATACATCATCCATCCATCATCCATCATCCATCCATCATCCATCCATCATCCATCATACATACATCATCCATCATCCATCCATCATCCATCCATTATCCATCATCCATACATCATCCATCATCCATCCATCATCCATCATCCATCCATCATCCATCCATCATCCATCATACATACATCATCCATCCATCATCCATCCATTATCCATCATACATACATCATCCATCCATCATCCATCCATCATCCATCATCCATCATCATCCATCCATCACCCATCATCCATCCATCATCCATCATCCATCCATCATCCATCCATCCATCCATCCATCCATCCATCCATCCATCATCCATCATCATCCATCCATCCATCATCCATCATCCATCCATCATCCATCCATCATCCATCCATCATCCATTATCCATCATCCATCCATCATCCATCATCCATCCATCATCCATCCATCATCCATCCATCATCCATCATCCATACATCATCCATCATCCATCCATCCATCATCCATCCATCATCCATCATCCATCCATCATCCATACATCATCCATCCATCCATCATCCATCCATCCATCATCCATCCATCCATCCATCATCCATACATCATCCATCCATCATCCATCATCCATCCATCATCCATTATCCATCATCCATCCATCATCCATCAATCATCCATCATCCATCCATCATCCATACATCATCCATCCATCCATCATCCATACATCATCCATCCATCATCCATCCATCATCCATACATCATCCATACATCATCCATCATCCATCATCCATCCATCATCCATCCATCATCCATCATACATACATCATCCATCATCCATCCATCATCCATCATCCATCATCCATCCACCATCCATCCATCATCCATCATCCATCCATCATCCATCATCCATCCATCATCCATCCATCATCCATCCATCATCCATACATCATCCATCCATCATCCATCCATCATCCATCCATCATCCATCATCCATCATCCATCCATCATCCATCCATCATCCATCATCCATCCATCATCCATCATCCATCCATCATCCATCCATCATCCATCCATCATCCATACATCATCCATCATCCATCATCCATCCATCATCCATCATACATACATCCCATCATCCATCATCCATCCATCATCCATCATCCATCCATCATCCATCCATCAT
>NW_026562376.1:725000-800000 GCF_027474105.1 Poeciliopsis prolifica | reverse complement strand
TCATCATCCATCATCCATCCATCCATCCATCCATCATCCATCCATCCATCCATCATCCATCCATCATCCATCCATCATCCATCCATCATCCATTCATCATCCATCCATCATCCATCCATCATCCATCCATCATCCATCCATCATCCATCCATCCATCCATCCATCCATCATCCATCCATCCATCCATCCATCCATCATCCATTCATCATCCATCCATCATCCATCCATCATCCATCCATCCATCCATCCATCCATCCATCCATCCATCATCCATCATCATCCATCCATCCATCCATCCATCCATCCATCATCCATTCATCATCCATTCATCATCCATTCATCATCCATCCATCCATTCATCATCCATCCATCATCATCCATTCATCATCCATCCATCATCCATCCATCATCCATTCATCATCCATTCATCATCCATCCATCCATCCATCCATCCATCATCCATCATCATCCATCCATCATCCATTCATCATCCATCCATCCATCCATCATCCATCCATCATCCATCCATCATCCATTCATCATCCATCCATCATCCATCCATCCATCCATCCATCCATCATCATCATCCATTCATCATCCATCCATCATCCATCCATCATCCATTCATCATCCATCCATCATCCATCCATCATCCATCATCCATCCATCCATCCATCCATCATCCATCATCCTCCATCCATCCATCCATCATCCATTCATCATCCATTCATCATCCATTCATCATCCATCCATCCATCCATCCATCATCCATTCATCATCCATCCATCATCCATCATCATCCATCCATCCATCCATCATCCATTCATCATCCATCCATCATCCATCCATCATCCATCCATCATCCATCCATCCATCCATCCATCATCCATTCATCATCCATCCATCATCCATCCATCCATCCATCATCCATCCATCCATCCATCCATCCATTATCCATCCATCCATCCATCCATCCATCATCCATCCATCCATCCATCCATCATCCATTCATCATCCATCCATCATCCATCCATCATCCATCCATCCATCCATCATCCATTCATCATCCATTCATCATCCATTCATCATCCATTCATCATCCATCCATCCATCCATCCATCATCATTCATCATCCATCCATCATCCATTCATCATCCATCCATCCATCCATCATCCATTCATCATCCATCCATCATCCATCCATCATCCATCCATCATCCATCCATCCATCCATCCATCATCCATTCATCATCCATCCATCATCCATTCATCATCCATTCATCATCCATCCATCCATCCATCATCCATCCATCCATCCATCCATCCATCCATTATCCATCCATCCATCCATCCATCATCCATTCATCACCATCCATCCATCCATTATCCATCCATCCATCCATCATCCATCCATCCATCATCCATTCATCATCCATCCATCCATCCATCCATCATCCATCCATCCATTATCCATCCATCATCCATCCATCCATTATCCATCCATCCATCATCCATCCATTATCCATCCATCCATCCATCCATCCATTATCCATCCATCATCCATCCATCCATTATCCATCCATCCATCCATTATCCATCCATCCATCATCCATCCATCATCCATCATCCATCCATCCTTTCTTCCTGTCCAATCATTGCACAAGATTTAACTTTAAGTTGATCCCAAAAATAAAAAAAAAAGAATTACATATTTAACATATTTGGTGTTTTTATTTACCATAAAAAAATGAAAACTATCACAAAATAAAATGACCTAAAATTAATGTATTTTAAAAATTCACTATAAATCCTACGAGCTTTTAAATTGTAATGAGATGAAAATGTGACGTCCTGTTGTATAAATGTAATGAAGTGATGCTGACGTCTCGCTGCTCTGCAGCTGTGAAGCAGAGACGAAGTGGGAGACGTGAGCAGGTGTTTCCACCACACCTGCTGCGCCCAACAACACACACACAACACACACCAGCTAGCAGATGGTGCTCCACAGACCTGTGAGTTTATTAACGCCGTACACACAATCACACACAGTGCATGTGTCAGCTCTGCAGCGCTCCAACACACACACACACCTGAGCGTTGCTGTGGCCTGCAGCGCGGCGCGGCTCGGCGCGGGGAGAGCCGAGTCTCTCTGTTGTCTCGACACACGGAGCGCGGACTCCTCCAGCGACTGACAACGTCTTAATGAGCGTCTCCAAAGTCTCAACTCAATTATAAAGTGTCCGGTACCGCCTGGCCTGGAAGGAGGCTGCGATCCGCTGCAGAGCGGCAGAGCCAACCGGGAAGTTTTCCTCCAGGTGTTAAAAACTTCTGGCAGATCCTGATAGAGATCCTTCCTTCAGACGTGAGGATTTGTCAGAAAACGCCTGACTGAACCTGTTAGCAGTTGCGCCATCACAGTCGGTGGAAATAACGCTTTAATATTTTAACAGATCCCTCTGCCTTATGGTCAGGCCTGGCCAGGAAGCCTCAGAATCCTACAATTAAATGAATCTCTTAATGGCACCAGCACAAGCTAACAGGAGAAAGTGTTGAAAAACCAAATAATCAGCAACTGAGAAGAAATTCCTGACAAACAGAAAATAAATTCAATGTTTGGCTGGCAGAGATATGATTAAACATTTTTTATAACTACAGCAGCAAGTAAGACAACTATTATTTAAAGAAAGTGGTTAATTATGAACCATGTTTAAATAATGGAAACATTATGAATTAATGAAAAAGATCAGTTTTATTCCGACACAGTGAAAAAAGACATTTTATTTTGTTAGGTTGAAATGGAGGGAAAATGTAAAGGATGTGACCTCTGACCCCAAGGATCTGACTAACTGTTGTTAATTTCAATCAATTCCTGATATAGATTTTGATGGAAACATATTGCTTTTAATAAGCGGAAGAGGTGGAACCTTTGTATTCACGTGTTTCTAGTAGACGCCTAAACCTGTCGGACCGCGAGAAACATGCTAACCCGTCCGCTAACAGCAGCCATGGAGCGGCTTCACATGCATCTGATTGGACGCTGCAAAAAACTATCACTGTGTTCAAGGTGCTAAAATGAGTTAGCCTGTTAGCAAAGCGAGGCTAGCGCAAAATAGCATCGCAATGCTAAGCATGTAGCATTACGTTTGAGTTAGTTATTCAATAATTTAGCAGCAAAAATGGTTTTGAGTAGAAAATGTTGCTCATGGTTGCTTCCTCCCACAAGCTAACAGATATTTTTTTACATTGCTTGTAGATATTTTGCTTTTTGGAGAGGTAGGGCGACAGACAGAAAAATGTTAAATAAATGTCTCATTGCGAACCGCCTGCAGTTAAACAATGATCCAATGAAACATTTACAGGATGAAAACCGTCCGTTTCTTCCCTGGAGGAGAGAAAAGACGAGTTTCCCTGGGTTTGGTGGAAGTGGCTGCAGACTCCACCGGCTCTGTGGAAGGTGTGATGTTATAATCAGACTAGTGACGCCTCCTTTGTTCTGCTGCTGTTCTTCAGGCCTTTTTCAAACCATCATTATAATGACGACAGCCATTAAAAGCCTGAGGACGAAATCCATCAGAAGTTACATGAAGAATCGACACTCATTCATTAATGCTTCATCTGCTTTATATTTCTACATCTCTCTGGTTTTAACAGGTTAAAATTCAAACCTATAAATCGACGCTTCATATCGATAAACAGCATGTTTAAGATCTTAAATCAGCCTTTTTCTATCGTCCAATCACATTCCTGCCTTCGCCTGGACGACTCGTTTCAGTCTATGAAATATCATAAGACAACAAGCAGGAAAAGTTTTGTTCTGGTAAGTGAAACATTTGGGTTTGTTTCCCATCAGTCGCTGTCAAAACAGCAGGAGCCCTGACACGTTACAATGCAGATTATTAATCTGCATTGTCAACTGTTACAGCCTTCCATGATGTAGTTCAAATATTACGCTGTTTCACTTGCAGTTTTTTTTTTGTTTTTGTTTTTAAACTGGAGCTTGGCAGGTACCGCGTGGTGTAAAAAGCAAAATCTGTCTAAAAAATGTTAATAGTTTATTTTCTGCATCTGAAACAAACAGCTGACCGTTTCTGTGCTTCCAACACATCAGAACAAAATGACGTCTGAGCTGAGATGTTTCTGCAACACAAAGGTTCCAGCTCTCACATTTTAACTGTTTAACTGCATTCAGCTCCACTGAAGATCATGAAATGTTTTCTAACTGCTTCCCATCCACAGACACACCTGTGGAGTAAATATCAATCTTAAAGCTCAAAAGCAAAAAGACGGCTGGAAAATCTTTTCACATTATAAACATAATGTTCAACCCAACAGCTGCATTTAAAATAATTCATGAATAAACTGCATTAAGTTGCAAATGAAGCTAAAATCAGATGAAGCATCTAAAGCAGCAGAGGAGCCGATCCAACATCTAAATACGGATTATATCTGAAATAAAGATATTTTATCTCCTATTGTAACCTATTCATAGCCTGCTCTCCTCTGAGTCGCTGCGTCCAAAATCATCCCTGAGGAATCGGTTCCAGCAGACAAAAACTGGGCCATGCCTTGACCTTTGACCCAGCGCTCTGTCCTCCTCCCTGGTGAGTTTCTGCTCTAACACCGAATGTTCCAGGAATTTCAGAAGTGCATTAAAACTGGGGCAACAGCAGGAGACATGGAGCCAGACCTGGAAAAAACGCTTTGATAAACTGGGACTGGAAAGAGAATCTGCAAAAATACATGAAGAATTATAATAAACGATCTGATCACCAGAATGTAAGCCCCGCCCACCCGTCAATTCAAGACTTTATCCCAGGATACTACAGTAAAATGTTAATGACAGAGAGGCTGATTACAGATTTTAATATGCTGAGAGCTAAAACTCAGGAAGTGACATAGATAACAGTCTGTTCAGTTTCCTGTCCAAAGAGGAGCAAAAAATATTTTAGAAAATGTTGGTTTAACACAACATGTCAAACAAGCAACACACACTCAAGGACACACACTGGACCTGGTTATCATCAGTAAGGGTGTGGATATTTCCAATGTCTCTGTAACTGATGTCGCCTGTCGGATCACTTCGCTGTTATCTTTGAAGGTTCTTTATCCTTTAATCCACTTGGACAAACAGCTACTGTCACAAAACGTTCTTTCACAGAAAACACAGCAGAAACATTTAATCAAATCTACTCTCCTTCCTCACCCTTAAGCTGTAATGATGTAGATCAGTTGTTAGATGATTTTCAGTCTAAAGTTTCATATATCATTGATTCTATTGCGTCTGGTAGAAAGAAATCTCCATGGAGGAAAGCACAAACAGTTCGACCTGCAAGACAACTCTGCTGCAGAGCAGAACCAAAATGGAGTAAAACTCAACTTCACATTCATAATAACATCTATAAAGAAAGACTACGTAACTATCACTTAACACTAAAACATGCAAGGGAGGCTTTCTTTGCAGATGTTATTAACAAAAACATGAACAATGCTGGAGCTTTATTTGCAACAGTTGACAGGCTCACAAACCCTCCTGTGACGTTACCACCTGAATCCAATCTAATGCTGATGGAACAAGTTTTCCAGCTTCTTTTCAGAGAAAATTTAAAAAATCAGAAGATTAATCTGCACATCAACTCTAAAGCCAGAACCATTGCTGAACCCAAACAGAACAAATACAGGAAAAATGACCCATTTTCAACTAGTTAATTATAAAACCCTAGAAGAAATGATAAGTCAATTAAGTTCAAGCTCCTGCTCTCTGGATGTTCTAGATCTATAACTCTAGAACATTTCTTTAAGAAAGTCCTGCCTGTTATTGCTGCAGATCTGATCCTAATAGTAACTCATCACTCACATCAGGCGTTTTCCCCCAGGCCTTGAAAACAACAGTTATTAAACCACTGTTAAAAAAGAACAACCTGGACAAATCACTACTGCAGAATCACAGGCCGACCTCTGACCTCTGACCTCCCATTCATCAGCAAAGTTATTGAAAAAACTGTGAAAACAATTAAATAGTTTCCTCATGATGACCACAGCACAGAGACTGGCCTAGTCAAAGTATTCAATGATATTCATATAAGTACGGACTGTGGGAGAACCACAGTGCTGGTTCTGGTTCTGTTGGACCTCAGTGCAGCTTTTGACATATTACTGAATGGACTGGAGAGTTGGGTTGGACTCTCTGGTTCGATGCTCGACTGGTTTGAATCCTACATAAAGAACAGGGATTACTTTGTTTCAATTGGAAACTTCTCATCAAAGAGGTCAAAGGTCACATGTGGAGTACCCCAAGGTTCAGTCCTAGGACCCCTCTTATTTAATATTTATATTCTCCCACTAGCTCAGGTTATAACAGGAAATAATATTAGCTACCACAACTATGACACACAGCTCTACATTATGATGTCACCAGCTGACCTTTGACCCCATCCAATCACTGAATAAATGCTTAGAACAGATAAATGTGTGGATGTGCCAAAACTTTCTCCAGCTGAACAGAAACACAACTGAAGTCATTATTTTTGGACCTAAAGAGGAACGATCTAGAGTTATAGATCTAGAGTTATAGATCTAGAGTTATAGATCTAGAGCTATAGATCTAGAGTTATAGATCTAGAGCTATAGATCTAGAACTATAGATCTACAGTTATATATCTAGAGCTATAGATCTAGAGTTATAGATCTAGACCTATAGATCTAAAGCTACAGATCTAGAGCTATAGCTCTAGAGTCAATGCACAGCTTCAGTTATTACAACTAAAAACTAGCGATCAGCGAGTCATCACTACTCCCGAAACCTGGGAGTAGTGATGACCTCTGACCTGAACCT
Source organism: Poeciliopsis prolifica (assembly GCF_027474105.1). Lineage (NCBI taxonomy): Eukaryota > Metazoa > Chordata > Actinopteri > Cyprinodontiformes > Poeciliidae > Poeciliopsis > Poeciliopsis prolifica. Next base: position 793,168 of record NW_026562376.1, on the reverse strand, counting down.
CCAGAGTCACATAAAGATAGTTACAAAGTCGGCCTTCTATCACCTGAAGAACATCTCCAGGATTAGAGGACTAATGTCTCAGCCAGATCTAGAGAAACTCATCCATGCGTTTATCTTTAGTCACATTGATTATTGTAACAGCGTCTTCACAGGCCTGTCCAACTAATCAATCCTCCAGCTGCAGCTGATCCAGAAGCTGCTGCTCCTGTTCTCACTAAAACCAGGAAGATAGAGACATAACAGCAGTTTTAAAGTCCCTCCACTGGCTCCCTGTAGCTCAAAGAATAGATTTTAAAATCCTGTTGTTAGTTTATAAATCACTGAACGGTTTAGCACCACAATACATCAAAGATCTGCTGTTGTTGTATCAACCTTCCAGACTCTCAGGTTCTGGTTCTGGTTCTGCTCTGCATCCCCAGAACCAGAACCAAGAGAGGAGAAGCAGCTTTCAGCATCTATGCACCACAAATCTGGAACAAACTTCCAGAAACTGTAAACCAGCAGAAACCCTGACTTCCTTTAAATCTCAAGTAAAAACCAGCTGATTAGAGTTTTATTAGAAATGTAATATGGAACAATGTATTGTTGATTCTATGACTTTGTGTTTTTGTGTTCATGATGTAAAGCACTTTGAAATGCCTTGCTGCTGACATGTGCTATACAAATAAAATCTGATTGATTGATCACACTCACACACACCGCCATGCAGCAATGTTGTATTTCTGATGGATTTCTTCCACTCAGCAAAGTTTCTGCTATTTTCTGTAATTTAAACAGTCGAGCAAAAACTTAAAGCTAATGAACAATTCTTTCAGTTGTTAAGATGAAATCAAGTTGCATCAAATGGTTTAATCAAAGCCCATTTCTTTGCTATTTATTGTCAGAGACTTGGAGCCGTGGCGGTAAAATTAAAATTAAAGAAAAAGAAAATTAATTAGCCATTGTGTCGGGATCAGAGAGAGCTGCTGCACGGAAACAAAGGATATAAGTGATCACTCCGTGTTCGTTGGAAAGACGGACGAATTGAGTTCAAGAGTCTGGCTGCAGTGATTTCAGCTCTTCTCTGCAGAGAACAAGATGAACAGCTCAAATGATTCAGCTGGAAAGAGTCTCTACAAAATACAGAGCGATTCAACATTCATCTGAAACAACTGTTTCCCCCGGCTGAAGCTCAAAGCGCCGCAGGACTGGGTTTTCTCGTCCAGCTTCCTGCTTTCAGTTCACAGCAGATCCTCTCCGTTTGCTGGCAGAAGCTCGTCCTTCCACTAAATTTACATATTTTCTGTCTCTATTTTAGAAACCAAATAAAGAAGTGTTTCTGTTTCTCTCATAGCCATGATAGAAATCATAAAGGACATTTATGGCTCCCATCAATAACATCTCCTGCTACAAATAAATGACGGCATGGCTGAGTCTGTCCTGACAGAAAATATCACACACACACGCACACACACACACACACACACATGCACGCACACACACACACACATGTCTGGGCAGGATTATAATCTCATTAGCAACTTCACACACAGAGGAGCCGTCGCTCTGGGTTAGCGCTCGATAAGAAGCAGCTTCCATGGTTCAGGGACCAAAGGTTCCAAACCGTCCGGCGAACAAACGAAAGGACGAAGTGAAGTCATGCCGATCATGAAGTTTGCTCATACATCAGTTTTTGGATCAAAGATAATATTTATGGACTGGATCCATTTGTGAGCTGAAGTATAAACCTTAGAGCTCGGCATCCTGACTGTCAGTTCTGGAAGCCTTTAGGAACTTTTTCCTTAATCTCAAGGCTTCATTCACAAAACCTTCGCAGGAAAACCATCCAGTGAGTCTGCAGTGGATCCATGCAGGGAGGCCTGTGTGTCCACATCTGTAATATCAGGACTAATAAATGACCTTCATCACCTCTGGAGAGCAACACCATGAATGCAACCTTCAGCTGACGTTTCTATCAATAAAGTTCTTCCAGATCACGATTAGTTTGGCGAGAAACATTTCAGTCACTTTGTTTTAAACATCTGCAGCCGTTTCTGCGTAGAACAGCTGGAGGCAGAAAGAGCCGTTTCAGAGGATCAGTCATGAGTTCATGTTTTAGTCAAGATTCTGTTTTTAGGAAACAATGGACTATGACAGGTTGGTAAAAAACTCACATTTCATCGGTTATTAGAAAGCAGAAATAAAAGTGATGTTGGGATGATATTTTTTCATTCTGATGCCAGCTAATATCCCAACACAGGATTAACTGGGATTAGAAAACCACTGAAGACAGAAATAGTTTCATTTCTGCAGACATGAGTTAGCAGAAGCTTAGCGTTAGCTCCCCTCTCTGCTTTGATAGGCCTTGTTGATCACCTGGCTTGTAATATTTCTTGAAATGTGTGAATAAAAAATAAACTGTTTCTCAGCACTTTGTCGCATTTCTGATGGTGGATTTTATTAGTAGTCTGAAGAGAAACTCCGGCCAAACGTCTGGTTTCAGTTTGTGATTCAACATGGCCGCCGCGTGGACATGGCCGCCGCCTTAACATGGCCGCCTCAGCTGTGGAATAAACTGGCTTCAGGTATTTTTGTAGGAGAAAATCTTCCAGTCCATCATGTGCAGCTTCACAGCCCAGCAGCTCAGCACTGATATCAGTTACTAAAATTTTACCTCAAAAGGTTTTGACCTTTATGTCCAACAGCATTCCAGCTAAATCTGCAGGATTTTCAATTATTCTTGTTTTTATCACTTTGTTTTGGCTGAAAAGCTCCAACGTCCACTCTGACCTTTAGCAGCCATGCAGCACGGTGTTTGTTTCAGCGGGTAGCCGCAGCGCCGCGCCGCCGCAGACCTTTACCTCCAGGAGTGCAGCTGAACAGAGCAAACATGATTATCTCATAAATCCTGGAAAAAATCAAAGCCAGAATACAACATGGAGAGAAAGTTGAGGAAAACCAAAGCTAATAAATTTGAAATCTTAAATTTAAACTTCAATTCATGTGATTTTTCTGAAGCTGTTTCATATTCCGGTCGCCTGCAGATATAAAACCAGACGGTGACCAGTTGGAGAGAAATATCAACATTTCTGTGTGAAACATGACAAACTCCTGACCAATCACAGCCCGCCTGCCAGAACGCTGAAGCTCATTGGCTCTGCCACTCACTGGCTCCACCCACCAGTTTCATTGGCTCCGCCCACTGTTCCTGTTTTGCGACCTCTGAACCCGTTGAAGTTCAGCTCCATCTTCTGGGGAATTCATAGAAACCAAAATGAGCCCGAAGCTTTCCGTCCAGCGAAGACGAGGCGGCTGATTCATTTTGATGTTTCCTTTTGGTGGCGCTGCTTTCAGGAACCGTCTCCATGGCGATGTGGAGGTTAACCAGCACTAAACTCTGACGCCGCCATCTTGTTTCATCTGGTGAAGCAGGAAGTTGCTCTCAGTGTCTTCAGAGGTTTTAGAGTCGTTTCCTGCAGTGGTTCTTGGTGCAGCGCCCCCACAGGCCAGGAGGGGAACAGGCTGTTTGGACTCAGAACCACAACAGCTGGAGAAGTTCTGGTTCCAGTAGAACCAACTGGACGATCAGAGGGAAAAATACCCTCTAAATAAAGTGGAAAGAAGTTTAAGCTGAGTTAAAAGTGCAGAAATGATATGATTATAACAGCAGCTGCTCTTTAGCTCTTCAATTCCCCTCATTCCCTTCCTGCTCCAAGGTGGGGCTCCAAGGTGGGGCTCCAAGGTGGGGGTCATGCTTTGCAGCGATGATCATATTTATCTCACCTCATCATGACCAATTAGTGGTGGGATGAAGCTGCTGCAGCACCGGTGTCCCTCCGCTCCCTCTGATGAGTCTGGGGGTAATTGGGGTCAAGGTTGGGGTGAAGGCTGCGGCGGGTTCCAGGAGGAAGCAGCGCCCGGCCTAATCCAATCAGCATCCATCAGGCTACGCTCTAATCGCACCATTTACCCAGCAGTTAGACGCCATCAGGGCTGGAGTCGATCCTTACTGCAGCCGGCTCCGGTCCGAGAGGAACACGAATCCGCTCCGGGTGTGACAGCATGGCGGCCGTCTAAGCTAAAAGCAATCATCAGAGCCATCAAAGCCCATCTAGCATGTGTGTGTGTGTGTGTGTGTGTGTGGTGTGTGTGTGTGTGTGTGTGTGTGTGTGTGTGTCTGTGTGTGTGTCTCTGTGTGTGTCTGTGTGTGTGTGTGTGTGTCTCTGTGTGTGTCTGTGTGTGTGTCTCTGTGTGTGTGTGTGTGTCTGTGTGTGTGTCTCTGTGTGTGTCTGTGTGTGTGTCTCTGTGTGTGTCTGTGTGTGTCTCTGTGTGTGTCTCTGTGTGTGTGTGTGTGTGTGTGTGTGTGTCTGTGTGTGTGTCTCTGTGTGTGTCTGTGTGTGTGTCTCTGTGTGTGTGTGTGTCTGTGTGTGTGTCTCTGTGTGTCTGTGTGTGTGTCTCTGTGTGTGTGTGTCTCTGTGTGTGTGTGACTATACTCAGGCTCCTCCAGTGAAGAGCCCAGGTGTTCCTGTTAAAGTGTTAATTAGATTAGCAGAGATCAAACTGTGCTGCGCTGGCGGTGGAGTAAGAGGCGGCGCTGCCCCGCATGGCCACCGGCTCCAAACGCGCCTCGTCATCCACCAATTAGAACTAATTAATCACTTCTTCTCTGCTCACTTCGTCTGTGGGAAGCTGCCTGGTGCGATCGCTCAGACCGGTTATGGATCATTTACACCAATAATCAATAAATAATCACTTCTCGTCCTGGAGCCACTGAAGAATCCTGACAGAGACGTTCCACACAGAAACTTACAGCTTTAAAGGTTAAACTGGTCAGACTGGTCCCACCTCAAGGAGGATCTGTGACGAGCAGCACCAGAACCAACAATGAAGACCAGCTGGACATCGACTGGACCTCCAGAACCTCAGCAGGTCATTTTTGGATTACCACACATTTTTTATCTGATGATTATTTCTGAGGAATTATTTTGGGTTTTTATTAAAAAATGAGACCTAAATGTTTTAGTTCCTATTCAGAAACGCTGCTGGCCCTTTAAATCAGCCTTCACTAATCCTCATCATTTTGAAATTAAGTTAAAACAAGAAGAAAATCTGCAGAAAGTTTGGTGGAAGGATTCTCCAGTTGTTTCTCTGATCTACAGGAGAGAGACTCACAGCATCCGGACCCAATCTTAGCGGGTTTCTGATACTCAACCGGGCCCAGAACAAACCGGGCCCAGAACAAACCGGGTCGAGCGCGACTGTGTTCCTGCAGAGCCTCAGAACCGGTTCGATTCCCCTTTGTGTTTATGATGTAAAGCACTTTGAAATGCCTTGTAGCTGAAATGTGCTATACAAATAAAATTTGATTGATTGATTGATTGATTGAACCAGAAACATCTGCTGGATTTTTCTGCAGAAATCCGCCCGGCAACTGATGACATCATCCTGAGGTTGCTATGGGGTGTGCAGACTTTTCATACTGTGTGGATAAATATTTGATATTCCAGCATACGCAAAAAATGAGCCTCAAGTTAAAAATTAAGCTTTGCTCAGCATTCCATGGATTCGTGATTTATCTATTTTTCATAGCTCCTATTTTTATAAACACATTAATTCAGGTGGAGCTTCAGCTCCAACCTATCAGAGCTCTTTAATCCTCACTTCCCTGAAACGTCTGAATGACTTCAGAGGAAACGACCGCCGACACAAACACACATTCAACAAACCGAAGTGAAGCTTGACTCAATAAAAATGATCATTTTCTTTGATTTGAATCCTTCAGATCAAAAGTACCGGATGGAGTTTAGAACCAGCAGAACAAACCAGACCAGAAACACTCAGAGCTTCACATTTCATACACATTTTATATTTCCTTCATTTACCCGGTTAAATAAAGGAAATATTCATCTTAGTTTTTCCAGTGATAAAATGTCTAATAATGTTAAAATAATAATGTCTCAGTAATAATCCTGATTTTTTGATCCAATGCGGAATAATAATAATAATAGAGGGAAAATGAAATGAATTATATAGATAATATAATGTGAAGAGGTTTTATTCGTATTAAATGATGTTCCTTTATGTGTCATATAAATGTAATGTTTTTTGAATCAAGGTGTTTTTCTGTGCAGCTGGAAACGGTGAACAAACTAATGAACCAAGATGTGTCTACTGCAGTAAGTTTCCAGGGTTGCTGAACTTCCCCAGACAGTTATTTGGGAACTCGCTGTTTTTCCCGTGGCCTTCGCTGCATGGAGACAGAGTGTTTAGTTTTCACCTCCCGTAAACATTACAGTGAATGAGCATACAAGGTTTCGTATGTTTTCCTTTGTTTCTTTTCTTTGGTCTTAGAAGATCGAGTCTCCGCCTCGGTAGTAAAGAGATGAATAAAGTAACTATGCAACTCTGGGTTCCTCAGAGCGGATCCTAATTTGTGCCTAATGCAGTTTATTTCTTGATCTCCGTCTGCAGATGTATTAAAGATTGTTTTTACTCCCTGACTTTTGTCTGGACCTCAGTCTCTGAATTGTGCACTTCACAATAATGATGCTGCAGTTTACCTGGATCACAATTGGAAATGTTGAAAAAGCAGCTCAGCACAAGCTGCTTTATTTTACTGGGTTTTTAATCAAAAGCAGATTTTCTGAAATTTGGCAGAAAATAGTGGAACTAACTCTGTCTGTGGAAACAACTCGGTCTGAAGGTGTGGCCGCCCCTCGTGGGGATACCGCCCTGTTGAATCAGCCTGAAACTCACCAGGAACATTTTCACAAACTATTTGCTAAAGTTTCGAAGAGCTGCGGCTGGACTCCAGTTTTCCCCTGAGCTGCATGAAGCTGCAGCAAAACCTGCGCCGATATAATTCACATAAAAGGAACAGAACACAACTCAAACCTGCATCTACACGTCTAATAAAAACAGCGGGATAATTTATTTCCAGGTGAATAATCCTGCTGCTTTCCCAGCTGATCCATGTTTACTACAGATCCCCGGATTCCCGGTTCTTCCCTGGGAATTCTCTAAAAGCTGTTAAAGATCTCCTCTGCTCTAACTGGGAAAACCCGACATCTTTGCCGAACGGCACGAAGCCAAACCTTCTTCAGCAACTACTTTGGAAATAATTACAGCTTCTCCATAGTAAATATTAATCATCCAGTCTTTTGTCGCCTGAAATGTCTCCGTCTCTCGTGGGACGGTTTGTTGTCGCCGTGGCGCTCTGGGCCAGGCGGACTGATCCGGCGCCGGCTGAAAGGGGGACAGCTTGCTTCTAATTGCTGGAAAATGTCAGCACAGTTGATGACGAGTGATTTGTACGACAGCAAAGGGAATGAAAGAAAAGGTAGAACCGATGAGACTCATGCAGACTAATGCAGCCGCCTGTTCCTCTGCAACGAGCCAATCAGAGCAGCACAGGAAGTCCCTCTGACCAATCAAACAAGATCATCTAATGATCAAAAATATTTTAGCAGACTAGAAATAAGACAAAACTGTCCAGCAAGATCCAGGACCTTCATTCACCAACTCCTTAATATTCATTTAAAAAGTATTTTTTCACTTATAAAACATTTTCCCACATCGTGAAGAAAGAATCTGCTGGACGGTGGATGTTTTTCTGATCTTGTGTTTTCTGCCTCTGTAGTTTCTGGGTGGAGAGTTTTTTTCCAGCAGCCATTGTAAAGCCATAAAACCAGCTGAGCTCGTCTTCTGGTTTTTGGGCTGAGTAATCCAAGTGGAGCGTGGGTTGCTAGGGCAACAGGGCCGGCCTTAGCGCCGTCTTTAGCGCCGGCCTTAGCGCCGTCTTTAGCGCCATCCTTAGCGCCATCCTTAGCGCCGCCCTTAGCGCCATCCTTAGCGCCATCCTTAGCGCCGCCCTTAGCGCCGCCCTTAGCGCCGTACTTAGCGCCATCCTTATCGCCGCCCTCAGCGCCGGCCTTAGCGCCATCCTTAGCGCCGTCTTTAGCGCCGCCCTTAGCGCCATCCTTAGCGCCGTCTTTAGCGCCGTCCTTAGCGCCATCCTTAGCGCCGTCTTTAGCGCCATCCTTAGCGCCGTCTTTAGCGCTGGCCTTAGCGCCATCCTTAGCGCCATCCTTAGCGCCGTCTTTAGCGCCGGCCTTAGCGCCATCCTTAGCGCCATCCTTAGCGCCGTCCTTAGCGCCATCCTTAGCGCCGTCTTTAGCGCCGGCCTTAGCGCCATCCTTAGCGCCATCCTTAGCGCCATCCTCAGCGCCGCCCTCAGCGCCGCCCTCAGCGCCGCCCTTAGCACCGTCCTTAGCGCCAGCCTTATCGCCACCCTCAGCGCCATCCTTAGCGCCGTCCTTAGCGCCGTCCTTGGCGCCTGCCTTAGCGCCGTCTTTAGCGCCGCCCTCAGCGCCGCCCTCGGCGCCGCCCTTAGCGCCGTCTTTAGCGCCGCCCTTAGCGCCGCCCTTAGCGCCGTCTTTAGCGCCGGCCTCAGCGCCGCCCTTAGCGCCGTCTTTAGCGCCGGCCTCAACGCCGGCCTGCACCTCAGGCACCTGTTTGACTCGCGCTTTTGGAAATGCGCTTCGGGTCCGTCAGCATCCGCTGCGCGGCTGGCGCCGGACGCAGATGCAGCCGGACCGGCGGTCAGGAAGGCTCCTCACGTGCGCCAGCGCCGAGCGGCCGCCCAGACACTCCCATTCTTCAACCGGATTGATTCTCCTCATCCCGACAATCCGGCTCATCAATATTCAGCTTCACAACGGCCAAAAATAGCAGCAGCATGCGGGGCTCTCTGAGAGCCTGCTGTTATAAATAGAGTCAGATTTCAGATAATCTCTCAGAATGTGGAAACTTCTGAACCGTCATGTTTTTATACGGCTCGTTTCAGGTGAGGGAGCTCAGATTTCCCACAGGGGAAGTTTTGGCTTCCAGGCAGGGAATCAGTGACACATTATTCATTAAAATGGATTTATCTCCACTCCCAGCTGACCAGATATCAGCTGGGAACATGAATCTGGTGAATAAACTTTAAGATTTGCACTGGCCTGCAGCTGCACTGCTACAGTTTCTCCAAAGGATCGATGTGATGATGCGTTCACTGAACCCGGCTGACAGTTTGTTTTAATTGTGTGATCAGTCAGAAAACCTCCATCTGTTCTGCTTTATTAATGTTTCAGATCATCAAAGGAACCTGATTGCAGCAAAACTAATTTTACAAATAAAATTTATTTAATTCAGAAAAACTAGATTTTTTAAATGACATATTTTGAGTCGTCCTGCAGAAAACAGGAAGGATCTCCAGTAGCAGTCAGCCTTCCAACAAATTACAGAGGCCTCTGACTGAAGCTGAATGGCAGAGTGATGATCATGTTAACATGCTAACATGATGACATCAGCAGCTGTTAGCAGCTCTGCTGATCCTCCTCCTTTGCTTTAGCTTCACCGTGTCAAAAGGTTTGAACTTCCTCTTCTCTCCATTTCAGCTCCTCCAGGATTTGGGGTCAAAGTTCACGCTCTATTTGAAATGTGGAGATACAAAGTAAAAAAATCCTTCCAGCTGCTCAGGATCCAGAACCAGACAGAAAAACTATGGAACAGAAACAACTTTCAAACTTTCACTGTCTGAGTCTCATCTCTTCATTTCATATGTTTTTTTAAATACTATGAGCCTGAGCCGGATCAGAACCAGCCGGAATGCCATTACAGCGCCACGATCCCAGGATCAACAAGGGGCATAAAACTCAGAAACAATACTTTAGTTTTTTCCAGCAGAACCTAAATCCAGCCTCCAACATGGCGGCGCTGCAGATCCAACATGGTGGCGTTGGTGATCCAACATGGCGGCGCTGCAAATCCAACATGGCGGCGCTGCAGATCCAACATGGCGGCGTTGGTGATCCAACATGGCGGCGCTGCAGATCCAACATGGCGGCGCTGCAGATCCAACATGGCGGCGTTGGTGATCCAACATGGCGGTGATCCAGATCCAACATGGCGGTGATCCAGATCCAACATGGCGGTGATCCAGATCCAACATGGCGGCGTTGGTGATCCAACATGGCGGTGATCCAGATCCAACATGGCGGTGATCCAGATCCAACATGGCGGTGATCCAGATCCAACATGGCGGCGCCGTAGCTCCCACTTCCTGCTCAGACTGGAGTTCATCCTCCAGGCTCGTTTAATGAATCACTGAATCTTCGCTGCTCATCTCTGGATCTTAGCAGCAGCTCAGATAAAATAAATCTCACACAGAAAAACATATTACGCTTTCAGTTTTTCTTCCTCCCAGGGATTTATATCAAAGCCAAACTGGGTTATGTTTCCTCCTCTGAGAGTATGTAAGCTTCTGAATAAGATCTGTTTAAATCTCCATAATCCTTGACACAGAAGAGAAACAATGTTTGATCAGTGAAGTCACATCCTCCCGTCTGTCATGCTGCTGCAGTCAGACGAGACGGAGAGAAAACGCACAACAGAATCGTCCCAACGTCTCTTCAGACGATCAGGATCCGTTCAGCAACAGGAACTTTCCATTCCTCAGATGAACCGTGTTCTTCTCTGACTGTTCATTATGTTGCATTTTCACAGAGTTCATAATGTCAGGAAAAATAAATGTTTAATTTCTACATTTCACAGGTTCAGGTCGTTTCGTTCTGTTAGGTTTGTATTTCCTGTCAAAGCTCATCAGAGTTTTACATATTTCGGTTTTATTTGTTCTGCAAAGGAAGAAAATTTAAACACATTTCTGTTAAACTAAGCGCAATATTTACCTGTCAACAGGTCACGAATCGTCATAAAGTAAATATGCCTGAGTTATTTTAAATGAGCTCATTTTCATCAGCGCTCAATTTGACGGTTCTTAAAACTGAAGTAAAAATGAACTGAATTAAAAACAAACAACAATTTTAGTGAGTAAAACACAGTTCATGTTACAGAAATGTGAAAAATTGATTATACTATAGCTCTATTCAAATAAGAAAAGCTGAATCGCTAGAATAAAACTTGATGATTGAAGAAGAGATTATAAGTCTTCATTGATTCCAGCAGCAGAAGAGTTTCTGGGTTTAAAACGAAGCAGATGATCAGGTTTGGGTCATTCTGGTGGGGATGATGTTGCCCTTAAATAAATGAATCATAAAACAGTGAGTAATAAATGAGTGTGTAACGTCTGAATCAGACATGATCTGATTCAGACGTTACACACTCATTTATTGGTCCCACAAGATGGCGGCGCGTGTAGACGCAGCGGCTCGGAGCTCCCGTGTTTTCGTTTTTGTTAGCCTGTTTTTATTGATGTCTTCGCTCAACACACCACTGGAAGCCTTGACAACTTATAGCAGATCAGAACTGTGGAACATAGGAGCACAGTTTGGACTTCACACACCCACCAAGCTGGACTTTATTCCTCCAGAGCTGCTTCGAACACCTGGAACTATGATCATTCCCCCCTGCTGCGAAGGCGACGGAGGAGGCAGCGCAAACAAAAGAGGGGCAAGAGAGCCGGCGTGCGTGCAAGGCTACAAGCTAACCCTCACAGACCGGCCCTCACAGACCGGCCCTCACAGACCGGCCCTCACAGACCGGCCCTCCCCAGCCTCTTCCTCGCCAACGCCAGGTCCCTCGTCAACAAAATCGACGAGGTGCGACTCCAAATTATCTCTCGCCGGATGGACAGCTGTGTGACTGTTGTCACAGACCTGGCTGGATGAAAACATCCCAGACTCAGCGGTGGAGATAACGGGGCGCGCTCTGTTCCGGGCGGATCGGACGGCAGCTTCGGGTAAGAGCAGAGGCGGAGGTTTGGCATTGTATGTACACAATGCCTGGTGTACAGCCACACACTCTGTCGGCACATTCTGCTCTCCTGACTTGGAATATCTGGCGGTGAAATGCAGACCCTTCGAGTTGGTGAGAGAACTCTCGTCCATTGTGATCGTGGCCGTCTACATACCACCGCGGGCTAATGCTAAGTTAGCATTAGAGGAGCTATACTGCCTGATCAGCGGGCAGATGAACTCCAACCCGGAGGCGGCCATGATTGTGGCGGGGGACTTTAACCACGTGGAACTGAAGGCTGTGTTTCCCAAATTCCACAAGTTCATAAACTTTCCCACCAGAGACAATAACACTTTGGATCAGGTTTACTGCAATACCCCCGGAGCCTACAAGGCTGTAGCAGGTCCACATCTGGGCATGTCTGACCACATCTCAGTGGAGCTGATTCCTGTCTACAAGCCTCTGGCCTGCAGAACTAAGCCGACCACCAGAATAGTTCAGGTCTGGACTGAGGAGGCCTCCTCTGCACTTCAGGACTGCTTTGAGCACACAGACTGGAGTGTGTTCAGGGACGGAGCAGACTTGGAGGAATACTCATCGTCCGTTCTGTCCTATATTCAGTTCTGCACCGACGCTGTCCTCCCTGTTAAGTCCATAAAAGTGTTTCCAAACCAGAAACCATGGCTGGACAGCACAGTACGGGCCCTGCTGAAAGCCCGGGATGCTGCCTACAGATCTGGAGACAGGTTGGTTTATAGCAGGGCCCGGTCGGAACTGAAAAAAGGAATTAAGCAGGCCAAGCTCCAGTACAAACAGCGGATTGAGGAACACTTCATCAACAACAACCCCCGAAGCATGTGGAGAGGCATCAGGACCATGACGGACTACAAACACAGCACTCAGCTGACCAGCCGCGACCCCACCCTGCCTGACACCTTAAACAGCTTCTTTGCCCGCTTTGACACAGTGGGCAGCAGAGAAGCTGTACATCTACCCCGACTGGAAGAGCAGTACCAGCCTCTCGTCCTGCAGCAGCACCAGGTGACGTCCACCCTGAGGAGGATCAACACCCGCAAAGCTACAGGACCGGACAAGGTGTCAGGCCAGACGCTGAAAAGCGCCGACCAGCTGGCAGGAGTGTTTCTGGACATTTTCAATCTGTCCCTGCAGTTCACCATGGTTCCTGAGTGTCTCAAGTCTTCCACCATCATCCCTGTACCGAAGAAGACGACCATCACCAGCCTGAACGATTACCGGCCCGTCGCTCTGACCCCGGTGATCATGAAGTGCTTTGAGAGGATTCTTCTGAGGTACATCAGACACTTCATCCCTGCAGACCTGGACAGCCTTCAGTTCGCCTACAGAGCGAACCGGTCAGAGGATGCTGTCTCCATCACTCTGCACACAGCCCTGACCCATCTGCAGCATCCCAACACCTACGTCAGGATGCTATTTGTAGACTTCAGCTCAGCATTTAACACCGTCATCCCAGACAAGCTGGTGCTGAAGCTACTCAAGGTGGGGCTGCCTGCTTCACTGTGCCACTGGATCAGAGACTTCCTCACCAACAGGCCTCAGGTGGTGAGAATAGGTGGCTCAACATCGTCCCCACTGGTCCTCAACACAGGCACACCGCAGGGCTGTGTTCTCAGCCCAGCTCTCTTCACCCTGTTTACACACGACTGCGTTGCCATCCACCCCACCAACACAGTCGTCAAGTTTGCGGACGACACAACAGTAGTGGGTCTCATTTCAGACAACAACGAGACCCACTACAGAGAGGAGATTCTGCAGCTCACTCAGTGGTGTTCAGCCAACAACTTGGTGCTGAACACAGGGAAGACCAAGGAGGTCATTGTGGACTACAGAAGGTCCAGGAGGACGGGTCACACTCCCCTTCTCATAGATGGAGAAGAGGTGGAGCGTGTGGACAACATCAAGTTCCTGGGCCTCCACATCACCTCTGACCTCTCCTGGAATACCAACACCTCCCACCTGGTGAAGAAAGCACAACAAAGGCTCTTCTTCCTCAGGAAACTGAGACGGGCTGGACTTTCTTCACGGCTGCTCGTGAACTTTTACAGGGCGACGATCGAGAGCGTCCTCTGCCTCAACGTGACTGTGTGGTATGGTGGCTGCACAGCACTAGAGAGGAAACAACTGACACGGGTGGTGAGAACAGCACAAGGCATTGTGGGATACCCCCTCCCAGACCTGGACTCTATTTACATAGGCCGGGTCAAGAAGAGAGCTGGATCCATAGCCATGGATTCCAGCCACCCGGGCCACAGTCTGTTTGTGCCGCTGCCATCAGGCAAGCGGTTCAGGAATATACGGACTACAACAAACAGACTGAGAAACAGTTTCTTCCCCACAGCCGTCAGAGCCATTACTCCCTGCCGCCCCCTGCTGCCCCCGCCGCCCCCTCCCAGGCATATCATAACCTCACATACCCCCCCATCCCCACACAGCCATATTGTTCTGCACTTGCACTGTCACATCATCTGCACACTTTACCATAATTGGACCTGCTGCTTCTTCTTTGGTGTGGTTGAGTGCCTTTAGTTAATTTTAGTTGTATATATATTATTATTATTGTGTGTTTGTTTATTTAATATTGTATTTTTTGACTTTTTGCACGGGAGTTGCAATAGAAATTTCCTTGAATCCTGTTCAATGACAATAAATGCTATTCTATTCTATTCTATTCTATTCTATTCTATCTATTCTATTCTATTATCTATTCTATTTATGCTGCAGACGTTTCCAGACCAGAACAGAAACATTTTCCTTCCTGTCTCTTTGTGGCCCAGATTTATCAGACTGGACCGCCGGTTCTGTCTGAACCCGGAGCCGGCGTCAGCAGAATATTGACCCGATTCTGCTGCAGAAACCACAGGACTGCTGATCCATTCATAAAAATAGGTTCTGGTTCTGCTGGGGTCCCTCAGAAACCTTTGAACTCATTTGAATCATGAAATGAAATAATAAGTCGGATTAATTGATTGATCTGAAATGAATTTTCGTTACAGAAATAAAGTGAATTTAACTGTTTGGCCTCATTTGAAACTAATTTTCCTTTTTCAGCGAGGAGGAGAGGGCAGGGGGGGCAGCAGGGGGCAACAGGGGGCAACAGGGGCAGCAGGGGGCAACAGGGGGCAACAGGGGGCAGCAGGGGGCAACAGGGGAAGCAGGGGGCAACAGGGGGCAGCAGGGGGCAACAGGGGGAGCAGGGGGCAACAGGGGGCAGCAGGGGGCAACAGGGGGCAACAGGGGGAGCAGGGGGCAACAGGGGGCAGCAGGGGGCAACAGGGGCAGCAGGGGGCAACAGGGGGAGCAGGGGGCAGCAGGGGGCAGCAGGGGCAGCAGGGGGCAGCAGGGGGCAACAGGGGGAGCAGGGGGCAGCAGGGGGCAACAGGGGCAACAGGGGGCAGCAGGGGGCAACAGGGGGAGCAGGGGGCAGCAGGGGGCAACAGGGGGAGCAGGGGCAGCAGGGGGCAACAG
The DNA here is from genome assembly GCF_027474105.1 of Poeciliopsis prolifica. Taxonomy (NCBI): domain Eukaryota; kingdom Metazoa; phylum Chordata; class Actinopteri; order Cyprinodontiformes; family Poeciliidae; genus Poeciliopsis; species Poeciliopsis prolifica. Next base: position 777,949 of record NW_026562376.1, on the reverse strand, counting down.
GGGCAACAGGGGGCAGCAGGGGGCAACAGGGGGAGCAGGGGGCAACAGGGGGAGCAGGGGGCAGCAGGGGGCAACAGGGGGAGCAGGGGGCAGCAGGGGGCAACAGGGGGAGCAGGGGGCAACAGGAGGCAGCAGGGGGAAGCCGGGGCAGCAGGGGGCAACAGGGGGAGCAGGGGGCAGCAGGGGGCAACAGGGGCTAAGAGCTGCTCTCTGCACCTAATGACAGCGCCTCCTCACCTGGACCTGCCTGACGGCCTCTCTTCCACTTAGCAGAGACATTTCCTTCCAGGGAGCCGCTGTCGTCTCTCCTTAATTATCACGCCCTCGACCTCAGCGCCTCGCTCTCCGGTCCCTCTCCGGTCCGCTCTCTGGTCCCTCTCCGGTCCCTCTCCGGTCCGCTCTCCTCCAACGCCTCCTCCTCGCCGCTGTCCTTTCCAAACCTCCTCAGGACTCGGAACGAGTCACAACTCTTGACTCCCGGAGATAAATCCTGAACTTTGAAAAGGTCTGGTGTTTCTTTTCTGTTTGCAGAACCATTAAAACGAGCGAGTATCAAAGAGCTGTAAAAGTTTAGTCCGTCTGTCTGGCTGCAGGTTCAGGTCCATCAGATTCTCTCAAAGCAACATTTTACCTTAAAGCTACAGGAAATATTTATTCATTTTGTTCCACTTTATCTTCTGTCTGCAGAGAATCAATGTCTGAGTGTCAATCAAGAATGACCCTGTGGGTGACCTTCAGGATGACCTTTGATTTCTGATCAGAATGAAATGAATATAACACAAATTTCTTAATAAGGTTTTTAAAACTGACTAAAAAACAGAATCAAAGATTTGTGGATGTTTATAAACCAGGTTCTCTTGACCGAATCGTTCAAACTAAGCGTTTCTGTGCAGAACTTAATTTGAACTTTGACCCTGAGGACGTTTCAGCTGAGCGGCTCGGAGATGTTTTATTTTTTATTTGAATAGAAAATGAAAGTGGAAATAGAGTTCTATTCTCAGCTGCTCGACTCTTATTTTGTTTTATTTGATGATTTGCAAACTTTATGTTTTATTTAAATGAGGAAAATGTGATTCAAGTTTTGGCTTTACAATAATCTAAGCCTTGCTTTGCTACAAATACTTTAAATATTGAATAAATGTGTTTATTATTGCACATTTAAAAAAGTTTAGATCATTTTGGTCCATGTGAAAAAGGTTTGCACATGCCTGCGTTAGAGGACAGGAAACAGTTTAATGATGGATGATGATGCAGCTTCCTGTGGAAGTTTCTGCGCTTCGCTGGATTTGAACAAATGGACACAAATAACAGACGTGATTTTTTAAAGGCTCTGACGTTCCTCAGCAACAAGCTTTCAAAACTTTGGGATGTGATTAAACTGCTTGTGCTGAAATGTATGGAAAAACATTTTTTTATAAAAAAAGGTTTTCATTTCTTCCAAAGACCAATCAAAGGACTGAAAAATAATCCCATAAACTTCTTCCTGATTATCCGTCTGCGTGGAAAACACTTTCAATCCGACCTCTACTTTTACGTCTACATCGTTAGAGCTTCACTTCTTCTGTGTTTTAATGATCAAACTTTGGTTTGTCGTTTCCAGACATTCTTTAATTTGTTTGTTGTCTCAGCTGTTTCCAGTCTGCTGATAATAATTCACTCGTTCTGGTTTTACATTGACTGTTTCTGCTGGAGCTCAATTAAATCGAAAAGCAACAAAGACTTGAGATGCACGTTTACCCCGAGCCCCCCGCCGCCACGGCGCCCCCTGGGGCTCAATTTATCTGGAGGAACACGCAGCTTAAAAAATACCAACTGTGATTGACATCTCTAACCTTCATTGGAGTGTAATCTTCATCTTTAGCATCCAGAGATCTAATTAATTAGGAAGAATCTCATTTCCTCACTAATGCAACTGGACATGAGCATGACAGAGAGGAGGAGGATGAGGAGGAGGAGGGAGAGGAGGAGGAAGGGTTAGGGTTTACTTTGATTAGACCTTAATATTATTTTATATTCTGTTTTTGTTTGACTCGTTTTTAAATGTTTTGTGGAAGATAAACTGAAGCTTTCTGGGCGAGGCTCCGTGTTAAAGGTAGTTTTAATAAATAAATAAAGTCTTTCTATATCTTGTTTCAGGTTAGTTACAATCACATACATTTTTTCTGTTGGATAAAAACCACAATAATGAGAGAAAATGGCAGATTTGTTTATTTCTGTCTTCAGATTCAGAAGTTTACATACGCCTCCTGCAGTGATTCATGAAACATGCCTGCATAAATATGGACAGATTAAATGTGTTGTCAGCTGAACTGTCCATCTGTTAAAAGTGATTTGATTCTGATGGGAGTTCCTGAGGAATTGAAGGTCATCAATCAGAGCTGTGATTGGAAATCGGAGGGATAAACAGGAAGTGTGGATGTTTAAGTGTTAGCCTCACAGCGGTGGAAGCTCCACCAACACAAACGTCTTCTGTAATCAGCGCCTCGTTAAGGTGAAATAATCCGCCTGACGAAACTGAAGGTCAACAGCACACACGCCCACGTTTAGAGAAAAACAGAGAAAATCAGCGTTCAGGATGAAAACCTGACATTTTGCCTCCTTTCGAGGCGTCAGGCTGCATCATAATTACAGAAAGTCATATTAGACTAATTAGAATATTTCAAAATGCTTGAATAGAAAAGCTGACTGCTGAGCTTCTGTCTACAAAAACCCAGAACTGGAGACAAAATCTGCAACATTTCAATCCAAAAACTGTTTTGCTGCTGAATTATAAATCTCAATATGAGCTCAGCATCAAATATATTAATAGTTTATGATCTGTTCTCAGGTTGTTCATGGAGCTTCTTCAGGGATCTGGACTGTGGATGCTAACTTTAGCGTTAGCTGCTACAAGTTTAGCATGTAGATGCTATTTAGCATAGCATTTGGGTTGGAAGCAGAAATGAACCCAGTTGGCTGAGAGGAGACGCTTGAATATAAATGCTCCAGCTTGGAAAAACTGACTTAGAGTTTAAATTTTAACATGTTAAAATCTACATAATTAATTAATCAGAATTGACACATTAAAAAAAAACGTTTCCATAGAAAAACTGACTTTGGTTCATTTTTCCTCCATCAATATTTTCTGAACTTTAAAATCAGGATTATGAAAGATGATCAAGCAGAAGCTGTTGACACCTGCCGGCCTCGGGCCCGGCCCCCGCGGCCCCGCCCCTTGGCCCCGCCCCCGCCCCCCGTGACCCCGCCCCTCTTGGCCCCGCCCCCGCCCCCGTGACCCCGCCCCCGCCCCCGTGACCCCGCCCCCGGCGGCCCCGCCCCCCGTGACCCCGCCCCCCGCGGCCCCCGTCAGCCGGCCTGATCAACGTCTCCACGCCGCCGTTCCTCCCAGGACAGGATCTCCAGCCGCTCGTCTCCTCACACCTTTCCAATCTCCACATCATAATTGGTGAATAAATGGCTGTTTACAAACTGAAGTGTACATCAAAATCTGCGGTAATGAAATCTTATCAATGTTTTCCGAACGCTGAATTATTTGCATATAAATGACATAATATATTAAGTCTCTCCGGCCTCTACCTGGGAGGAGTAAATATTTCCGCTCTGCTTTGTCTCGTCGGCGCGACACCAGGAAACGAGACGCTAATTGAAGAGAGGAGAGCATCTTTATGTGAAGACTGACATTCAATTATGTTTGTGGGGATCAGATTAGGTGGCGGCCCCAGAAATGTTTGAAAGCAACATTTTGCGGAGCAGCAACTCCGGAGGCGGCTGTAATCTGAATAGCCGAGGCGGCGCCGAGCGCGGCGCTCTGACTGGAGCGGCTTCGCTGCGACCCGCCGGTAATTGGATGTCCACAGTGAAGTGTTGACAGGAGTGGGAGACGAGGCTGACAGAAACAAAGAGAGGCAGGAAGACAAAGGAGAAACCAGAAAAAACAAGAAATCAATGTGAAGAAGAGGCCGACGAGGAGGATGAAGGAGCCGGAGGAGATCACAGCGTTTGTTCCTGCAGGGAAGCGTTTCTGTCATCAGGCATTCAGCTCACAGGCCAAACAAGCCATTACACACGACGAGCTTCCTTATCGGACCGCCGCCATCAGCAGGCCACCGCCATCAGCAGGCCGCCGCCATCAGCAGGCCGCCGCCATCAGCAGGCCGCCGCCATCAGCAGGCCGCCGCCATCAGCAGGCCGCCGCCATCAGCAGGCCGCCGCCATCAGCAGGCCGCCGCCATCAGCAGGCCACCGCCATCAGCAGGCCGCCGCCATCAGCAGGCCGCCGCCAAGGTCGCTCATGTCACCCAGCAGCCATAATTACCTCTGTTTTATCTGCATTTATACCGTCGCAGCGCAAACGGATAACACAACATAAACATGTTTACAGTGCAGAGGACTGAAAATGATCTGATCTGATTACAGCTCAGCACAGAAACGCAACAGGAAGTGGATTACAGACACACTCAGAAACACACATTCACCTTCAGAAGCAAAACCACCCAAACTCCCCAGGAGCTTTGTGATGTCACACCTGATGACATCACAGGTCACCTGCTCGCAGCAGCAGCCACCAGTCCGACGCTTTGAACAGGAAATGATCCGTGTTCATGTTCAGTACAAATCACAGCAAAGCACGAATAAATCAACATGACAATAACAACAAAAATAAAGTCATAATGAAACAAAACAATGCAAGAAAATGAGACTAAAGTCCAACACCAGAATAAAGTCCCTTTGACACCAAAACGCAGCAAGTTTCTACAGGAAACTTGCTGCGTTTGTGTCGTTTCCTTCCTGCAGCCAACAGCATCACAGCAGCAATGTGAGCTCCAGGAACATCCTCCATAACTGCACAGCTTCTCAAAACAAAATATAGAAAACTAAATATTTATCCTACAAGTGAAAAGGTTTGCCAGAGAAATGGCTGTTTCTTATCAATATTCAATAATTATTGCCCTAAAACAGGCTGCAGTGTGCTGCTTGTTGGGCTTATTTCTACTGTACCAAGATGTTTGAATGCACTGCAAACTGTGCTCTGTAGCGCCGCCCCGGAGGTAAAAGAAGGAACAGTTTGCGTCCAGGGTGTGTGGGGTTTGCAGAGATGTTAGCTGAATATTCAGCTAGAACAACTCAACAAAGTTTAACTCTGAGACAAATATTAAGGACATATTTGATCATCTGAATATAATCTGGCAGATTAAATCTGTTCAATAAACCCAAGACGAGGAACCGAGTCAAACTGGACCAGAACCGCGTCACGTTTTCCTGATGATGGATTTCTAGCGACCCACTCCTGAAAACATCCAGAATTATAAAAGCACAATATCCTACGGAGGATTTTCAGACGATCTCTAATTACCCATTATTACCCCCCCGCCCCACGTCAGGCAACAGGTGAGGCTTTTAGTGACGTCTGGTTTTAATGGCTTCCTGTAAATGATAACAGCTCTCCTGGAGCTTTCTGAGCTCATAAAGCCAAACTCGTCAGAGCAGAAATATTAGCTGTCAAACACGACCGCCTGGCATCGATCCGACCGCGGGGCAAAAGCAGCCGGGGTGGGGTAAAGCAGGGAGAGGGGGGAATAAATGTGCATATTTTATCCGGGTGGAGAAAACCGTAAGAGCTTCAGCTGATTTCTGTGACAAAATTGATTTTCCAATCTTCCTTAGATTGCTTTCCTGTTCCTGTGCAGCTCAGGTGTCGACAGAAACACTCAGAGCTGAACGATGTCAGGCAGTTTCAACAACATATTCCACACAAACTGTTTTCTCCACTTCTTCTGGAGGGAAAGTTACTTTTCCTCAGTCGCAGTGAAGCACAGTGATGGCCGTCATGTTGACAAGAGTTTCAGAAGGAAGAGTCCAGAAATCGCAGATTATTTCTCAAATTTCAGGAATAAATGGCTGAAACCCGCCAGGCTGAAACCCGCCAGGCTGAGACCCGCCAGGCTGAAACCCGCCAGGCTGAGACCCAGGCTGAAACCCGCCAGGCTGAAACCCGCCAGGCTGAGACCCGCCAGGCTGAAACCCGCCAGGCTGAGACCCGCCAGGCTGAGATGTTTGAATGGACCTTAAACCGACTGGCTGTCCTGGGATTTTCTGCATTCATGCAGACAGAACCAGAGTAACCGGGTCGGGTTTATGGCTCTTCCTCTGGGGTTTGGTTACAGCCTGACATGGAGCAAATAAATGATCTCTGTAAATCTAACGAACCAACAACATGAGAAGTTCAAGCTGCTTTCTGAGCTTTTCTCTGATATTCTTCCTTCCTGAACGAAGCAGTGCTGCAGCTCCACAAGCCGGATCCGGCGGTTCTGATTGCATCTCGTTTCTTTGTATTCTAATCAATTACTCCTCCGTTTAGCGGTTTGCGGCGTCTCAGAGATGGGCTCATCAGGCCACTTAGCCGCCATGCTGGCAGCAGTTCCGGATGGCGGGTTTTCAGCCGGGCTTGTTGGACAGCACCAGGACCGACTGTGTATCAGCTAAATTAAAGCGTTCGCTAAATGTCTGACAACAGCTAATATTCCTCTTCCAGCAGCGAACCCAATCGATGTTCTGGCATTCGTCACCCTGCCAGAAAAGCAATCACGGCGCCGTCTCGCTCCGGTTCGACGGCGACATGGAGAGACGCTCGTCTGGCTCACGCAACACACACACCTGATCCAGACACACACGCCGCTCCGCACAACGCCAAACATAAAGGTCAGCCGTCAGCGCCGTCCACCGGTCCAAACGGGCCTGACTGGGAGCGCCGACCGACTCACCTCCCGGTCCAGTAACGACGGAGAAATGACGGTGACGATGTCGCCTTTCTCTGCGTCGATGTAGAACATGTTGGGCGAAGGTTTGTCCGGCCACTGCCTGATGATGTTGTAGCGCAGCACGGCGTTGTCGGTGTTGGGGTCGTCGGCGTCGAACGCCGTCATGGTCATCACCGTGGTTCCTGAGGGAAACGCAGAGACGGAGGAAATCAAACGGCTTTTCTTCCCAGGAAACAGCAGAAGAAACGCTGGAGGATCCAACACCTGACTGGGCCAGTTTCAAAGAAAAACCTTGAAATCAAACCCAACAAACCAACAGCAGGTTATGCAAGAAAACATGAAAACACAGAATCAACTTCTGAGTTTCAGTTCAGCAAACAAACAAAAAACATGTTCAAAATGTTTCAGTTCCTTTTAGAGTCAGAAGAAACAGCAAACTTCAGACTGAGGAATATAAAATCACATAAAACCCACAGGTCAAAAATATTAAGCCACCATTTGGTTGAGCAACATTTTAAATTACCTGAACAATTGTTAGATTGAATTCAATCTGTTTTCAAAGAAAAGCCACAACAACTAAAGGCACAATTTGTTTCCATGTTAACACACAAACTCATTAACTTTGCTTTAAATGAGCCCAAAGCTGGAGTTTGATGATAACTGACACAAAAATGAAACATTTTGAATTTTGTAAAATTGATCAACACTGTGAGCTTAGTGAGCAACAAACACTGAACACAATGAACTCAGAGCTGATTGTGGGTCCAAAACACTGTTTGGTGATCTAAACATTTCTACTGGAGTCGTGACAAAACCAGAGAAAACAGGAGAGGAGCGAGGAATCAGCTGCAGAGCGATGGAAGGTTATGTGACCAACGAGGAGGTCATGTGACCAATGAGGAGGTCATGCGACCAATGAGGAGGTCATGCGACCAGCTTGACCCTCTTCACAGCGACTGATGCAGCATCACTTGTTAAAATGTTCAATATTAAAAAGATCCTGGTGGATAAAACTAGAAAAAATGTTTCCATCCCATCATATCCTGGTAAAACTACGAGACGAAGCAATAAGAAGAAATCCTATAAAGTTTATTTATCGGACCGAATGATCGGCTGATCACACACACACACAGACACACACACACACACACACACACACACACACACACACACACACACACACACACACACACACACACACACACAGAGACACACACACACACACACACAGACAGAGACACACACAGACACACACACACACACACACACACAGAGACACACACACACACAGAGACACACACAGACACACACACACACACACACACACAGAGACACACACACAGAGACACACACACACACACACAGAGACACACACACACACACACAGACACACAGACACACACACACACACACACACACACACACACAGACACACAAACACACACACAGACACACACACACACACACACACACACACACACAGACACACACACACACACACACACACACACACAGACACACAAACACACACAGAGACACACACACACACACACACACACACACAGACACACACAGAGTGAGGCGGCTCGGCGGCGCCACCAGGGGATCGACAAAGTGAAAAACTGAGATGAAGCCAGACGACACAGACCAGATAGAGAAAGAAGAGTGAACTGATGCTGGAAGGACTGGCAGAGCGCAGACGGCGTTGGATTGCATAGAATGTCAGAGTGGAATTTCTATTTCAATTATCCATCTTCTAAAAGCAGGAATGGGATTTCTCTTAATCAGAATGAAGGCAGGGAAAAGACCAAAGGCTGATCCAATCCAATCCAAGGTGTGAATGAGATCAAAGGAAGTTCAAAGACGGATCGTCTTCTCCGACATGAATTACCAACGCTGAAACGCAGGATGCAGCGGAGATGAGCCGAGATGAAACAGAGAAAATTACAGGAACAAGAGAACGGTGGGAGGAAACGCTGCAGCACAAACCGCCTCTCCACCTGGAACTCGCTGCAACTCCCGTCATGCATCTGCAGCGTAAAAATATCTGGGTATGAATCCACAGAAACTCCTGGCAGAGCTGCTCATATTTCCCCAGCAGCAGCCGCGTTGCTGCAGCAGCCGAGACAAAAACTGCATCATCCTGACATAAAATCCACTTATGACATCAATTATTCATAAATATAAAGAAACAGGCAGCAAAATAACTTTAATTTACAAAAAATGGCAGCATCACAGACCTGTCTCCTGCAGCATCGCAGACCTCTGCAGCATCACAGACCTGTCTCCTGCAGCATCACAGACCTCTGCAGCATCACAGACCTGTCTCCTGCAGCATCAGACCTCTGCAGCATCACAGACCTCTGCAGCATCACAGACCTGTCTCCTGCAGCATCACAGCTCTCTGCAGCATCACAGACCTCAGCAGCATCACAGACCTCTGCAGCATCACAGACCTCTGCAGCATCACCTCTGCAGCATCACAGACCTGTCTCCTGCAGCATCACAGACCTGTCTCCTGCAGCATCACAGCTCTCTGCAGCATCACAGACCTGTCTCCTGCAGCATCACAGACCTCTGCAGCATCACAGACCTGTCTCCTGCAGCATCGCAGACCTCTGCAGCATCACAGACCTGTCTCCTGCAGCATCACAGACCTCTGCAGCATCACAGACCTGTCTCCTGCAGCATCAGACCTCTGCAGCATCACAGACCTCTGCAGCATCACAGACCTGTCTCCTGCAGCATCACAGCTCTCTGCAGCATCACAGACCTCAGCAGCATCACAGACCTCTGCAGCATCACAGACCTCTGCAGCATCACCTCTGCAGCATCACAGACCTGTCTCCTGCAGCATCACAGACCTGTCTCCTGCAGCATCACAGACCTCTGCAGCATCACAGACCTGTCTCCTGCAGCATCAGACCTCTGCAGCATCACAGACCTCTGCAGCATCACAGACCTGTCTCCTGCAGCATCACAGCTCTCTGCAGCATCACAGACCTCAGCAGCATCACAGACCTCTGCAGCATCACAGACCTCTGCAGCATCACCTCTGCAGCATCACAGACCTGTCTCCTGCAGCATCACAGACCTGTCTCCTGCAGCATCACAGCTCTCTGCAGCATCACAGACCTGTCTCCTGCAGCATCACAGACCTCTGCAGCATCACAGACCTGTCTCCTGCAGCATCGCAGACCTCTGCAGCATCACAGACCTGTCTCCTGCAGCATCACAGACCTCTGCAGCATCACAGACCTGTCTCCTGCAGCATCAGACCTCTGCAGCATCACAGACCTCTGCAGCATCACAGACCTGTCTCCTGCAGCATCACAGCTCTCTGCAGCATCACAGACCTCAGCAGCATCACAGACCTCTGCAGCATCACAGACCTCTGCAGCATCACCTCTGCAGCATCACAGACCTGTCTCCTGCAGCATCACAGCTCTCTGCAGCATCACAGACCTGTCTCCTGCAGCATCACAGACCTCTGCAGCATCACAGACCTGTCTCCTGCAGCATCACAGCTCTCTGCAGCATCACAGACCTGTCTCCTGCAGCATCACAGACCTCTGTCTAACCCAAACTGTGAATCCTCTGACTTGTTCTTCACAGCCAAACACAGAAAGGACAAAAAGGGGAGAAATCCTGAGAACCACTGAATGCCTCAGAATGAATCGTGACTGTTTCCTGCTGAAATCGCGTTTCTGTGCGTATGAAGGATCGTGTTTGTATTTCACCATATTGGTAAAGAAACAGCAGCAACAATCTGTGCTTTGATGAAAACTGGGAAACTTCTGGCTCTGCTGTAAGATAAAGTTTTCTGCAACACAAACAGTTTCTGAAAAATTCACATCATCGTGTTTTGTAGCTATGATGTGAATTTTGAAGTTTGATTTTAATTGGAACATTTTTAACCCTTTCATGAGAGTGAATTTGAATGAATTGAGAAGCTTTGGATCCTGAAATCTTTTCGCTGCAGTCGTTCAGAAAACATCTGAGAATAAATGAATAGTAAAAAAGCAACTTTCCTTTTCTTCCTCTGTCTTAAACTAGTTCATTTATTTTCTCATGTTCCTTATTGAAGTCATTTTACAGATGAATTGTGACAAAATTTCTGGGTGATAAATTATTCCAAAGGTCATCCTGTGATGCTTCCTGTGAGTAGAAGCTGATAGTTCAGCTGTTGGTGTTGACCTGCAGCGGCGCTCTGATCTGCGATGTGATTGGTCAGAGGTCAGTTTAGGATGGAAGCCTGCATGTTAGAGAAGCTAACAGAGAGCAGCCGCCATGTCTGTATGCTAATGAGGATCCATATGTAGACAGAGCTACGCTAATGAGGAGAGAAAAGCCACAGACAACTTGAGTCTACGTGATGACAATCACACCATGGTAATGAAATCAACTCTTAGCTTGATAATTGAAAAACTAAATGAGGCGTAAGAAGTCATTTTCAGGAGGGAAACATTCAGAGTGAGACGTGAATGAAAAGCACTTTGCTTCCAGGACTTTCAGATTTTCACCACAGGTTTAATAAACATGCAGGAAACAGAAAACTTCATCCATAAGTTAAGTATTTGAATTCAAGACCATTAAAACATTCTTATCCTCAAATCTAATGACCACTCATTTGATCCTTTTTCTAAACTAATTGAGTTTCGGTTCTCACAACCGAAACGTTGAATATGATCCAGTTTCTGATAAAATGTGAGTCATGAGTTTTTAAATAGAGTTTTTAGATCAGATGAATTATGAAGACAATCATGTTGTGTTGGTGCTTCACTCGTTGGTCAGGATTTCTGTTGGCAGAAGATCGATTTGAGTCCATCGATTTACTTCTAAGTAACGGGGTCAGGTCGCCATGCCAGCTGCTTTCACATTGGTCAACATTTCAATGCAGCTGTTTGTGTTTCTTCTATGTTTAGGATATTGATCATAATTTATCCAACTCATAAATGATCAGCAGAGGAAAACACAGGCGGGATGTTTTAGCGCGGAACCAAGAAGCCGCGTTCTGGAGGGAACGTTTAGAACGTAACACCAGAACAGGACGGAGGACTCCCAGCTCTCACTAAACTCATATTTAGGAATATTAATGTTTCTCCTGCAGCATCAATCAAACTGAGAGGCTTTTCCGACAGAAACTCGTGATGCATTCGGGTTCGGCTGGGACAGCAGGCTGTCCAATCAGTCGTTGTTTAGACATCGATGGCGGAGAAGTGAAACCATCGATCTATACAGGTTTTAAATCATCAAATCGAACATTTCAGAAACTGAAAATGTTTGTTTACTGCTGATCGAAGCGCAACACAAACATGCTGAGTCGTGATTATTATGCACCATTAATGATGACTGGTCACCAGTGCCTGGTTCCTGCTGGTGAACTGGCTGTGATGATAACTGTGTTCCACTTATTTCCTAATAATTAGTGAGAATATTTGCTTCTTTCCAGAGATGCGAGTTAAATCCTTGTCATGGAAACTCCAGCTTCCTGGTGCTGAAATCCTCATTCTGTGTTTTCCAAACTTCCTCCTTTTATTTTTGTTCTTATCTTTCCGATTCTCAGCTTCAATCATCAGGTTAAACATCCGTCTCAACTACTGTAGACTCTGGAGTGTGGACTGGAAGCTCAAGGCAGCTCATTAAAATGCAAGACCCAAGAGAGCCATTAGAACGAACCATCGCAACCTTTCATGGAGGATTTCATGCAGGAAATATGCCAACTATTAGCAGACACGTCACACAAAGGAGCCGAACAAAAGAAGCCCAGAAAGAGGCCAGTTTTCAGGAAGCGGTGCTTAACTGCACATGTCAGAATATGTTAAACCGTTACAGTCATTCATCGGTGCAGCTTTATGCACGCACAGTTAAACGGAGGAAATGAAAAGAAATTCATCTTTAGGAGCTGATCAGACATTTTCCTTCTATTGAGCATCAATCAAATCCTTAAAATAAGCAAAAAGTTTCTGTTTTTAAGGGACTGAAAACAGTGTTTGCTCTGGTTCTACTGACAGGAAGTCAAAGAATTTATTTCCTTGTCAGGCAAAAAATCTTCAACTAAATTAAACTGTTAAACTTTCATAAATGAAATTATATACATTTATATTTAGTCACAATACTCATGAAAGAGCTTTTTAAAATGATTGTCCATCAATATTAAAATGGAAAGATTTGCTGCAGATATTATATATTCATATAAATGCAAACATTCAGATTTTTTTTTTTGAATCAACAACGGCTTTTTGAAGATGATTGATCTGATTTCATCTGTTTGACCATTTTACTTTCAGAAACATCAAAAATAATCAATGTGATCTCCTGCTTCTCTGCTCTGTTGTGTCAAACCTCCAGCGGTTCTGCTGGTACTGAGCCCGGTTCTGGTTCTGTGGGAACTTCCTTCGTGTTAAAGGAGAGATTTTCCTCTCCACTGTCGCTGCATGCAAGCTCAGTGTGAATCAATAAATCGTCATAAACCACTGTCTGCCGTCGCCCCCTGCTGGTCAGGAGAGATGTCATCAAACAATACTACTAGTTTTATTAGTACTGAGGAATAATAACTGATAACTTTCTGAAACATCACTTGTTAGTTTTGTCTCATGTTTAAAACAGCTGTTTTTGTTTGCAGTGACAGAAACGCTCAGATGATACTTTATGAAAAACAAAACGCTCCTTTAATGCGGCGTCTCGTTTCTCTGCACCAGCAGATGCAGACCAGGAGTTTGTGTTTTTCCAGTTAGTCCTCCATCACTCTTGTGGAACGATGAAATATCACCAGCATTAATGTTAAACATGGTCATCTTCTACAGGCAGACAGTAATTATGTGGTTGACAGTAATAAACAGCCTGATGCCTCTAATCTCCAGTTTTACCAAATATGAGGAACATGAAACCGACGATCAACTTCCTGGATCGTCTCGGAACCAGTCAGCAGAAACCAGAACCTGCACAAAGCTTTTATCTCAGAGCACCTGAAGTGCAGCCAGCAGCTGACCCGCAAACGGCTGACCCGCTGAGCAAACGGGCCAGCCGGACCGGACCGGAACTTCCTGTGAAGTTCTCCGGTTCCACATTGTGAATGGACTTGGTCCCGGTCCGGTCCCGGTCCGGCGGCTGCTTTGGCTCCTCTACTCCACCCAGGATGTTTCAGAGCCTCTGACGGATGAAAGCGGAGGCCAGACAAAGCAGAAAAGCAAAACGGGGGTCAGCTGTAAAGTGGAGTCGGCCGCAGCAGCTCCAGACTGCAGAGCAAAGAGTCTTTCTAAACGGGGCGGCGTTTGGACCCACTTGACCCCTCGTCAAAATGCACTTGTCCAATAATGGAGCAGCTCTTCCACAGAGTGCTTTGCAGCAGAAAGCAGACGGATGATGAGGACGTTTCCTGCGGTCAGGAGCTGCACGTGTCCAGTCGCAGGCCGGCTGCTGCTGACGCGCGGCTCGGGTTTCTGGGGTCATTAATGGAGACGGAGAGAGGCAGATAAATCCTGGCGGCGTCAGGCAGCTCTTAACGCAGCATGGAGGTTCCTGCCTTCGCAGGAAGGATGCTGCAGAGACGCCTTCCCTCATGTTGCACCACATTAGCCTTTAATAAGCTAACAGTAAACACTCTCTGCATGCTGCTTCTGTCTCTCTGTCCTGGAGCAAAGTCAACGTATGCGACTGTATTTGCATGATGCCGTCTGCCTTCCCGTCTCGTTCGGAGCCGCCGGCTCACTTCCTGCTCTGCCCCGGATTTACTCCGGTTTCCTTCCCAGTCCCCCGGTTCGCTTCCTCCTCACGGTTCACTTCAGCCCAACTTCAAAGTAAAAGCCTCACGTTGATTTGGGTAGCATGTTTTTATCAGCTGTCTGAGGCAGAAGCTGTGGGAAGGACTCAGCGACAGACGCAGCGTTCTGGAGTCTTCTACTCACTATAAAACATCGTTGGACTTTTTCTTACCAACCCCAGCTTGTAAATCCAATATGGCTGCCAACCAAATGTGTTCATTTAGATGTTTACGGATGGAACCGTCCTGAAGGTTAATACTTGATGACATCCAGTCAAACTGTAGGTCCTGAGCGATGAGCAGCAGCTCTGCTGGAGTCCAACACAAACTGCAAACCCAACGCAGATCCCAACGAAACCCACCGACTGAAAGCAAAAGCAAAAGATAAAAGATGTTGAGATAAAACATTTTGGACGGCGTGAAAAGGAATGAATGAAGTTGATGATGAATCTTCTGACTTCTCTGTAAAGATTGAAACATGAAAAGGTTCAGCTCCATAATCCCACCGAATTATCAATCAGTTCAATCAGTCTGAGTGTCAACAAGGTTTTCTATTAGGAGAAATCTTCAGGGTTCAAAGGTCAAACAAGCAGAAACCACAAAAAGTTCAGAAAACATCTCAGAAAATATAAACATGTTTTTTTTCACAGAAAATTCAAGAGAGAAAGATTTCCTCCATAATCTGGTGGGTTTGAAAGGGAACCCCCAGGAGCCGCCGCTTTCAAATGCCCAGATTAAAACATGAAATATTTTCACCATAAAATGCAGCAAGACAGAAGAGAGACGATTCGGTGAAACTACCCAAACCGTAAAACCAGAGGAATTTACTGAAAAGTGTCACTAAAGACAGTAGAGCTGCCAAAACCCAGAGGAGGTGGAGATTAACGGGCGGAGGCGGCTGCAGCTCCACCAGCTCCACTTCCTGCCTGGTTCTGATCTTCTGGACTCACTTCCTGATGCATTTTAATTCAGCCGTGGACAAAACAAGTCGGATGACGATCGATTCAAACGGACAAAATGAAAGATAACATCTGGGTGAGTGGAGATGAATCGGACCGGTCCGAACCGGGCCTGCTTCCAGACCGGTCCGAACCGGGCCTGCTTCCAGACCGGTCCGAACCGGGCCTGCTTCCAGACCGGTCCGAACCGGGCCTGCTTCCAGACCGGTCCGAACCGGGCCTGCTTCCAGACCGGTCCGAACCGGGCCTGCTTCCAGACCGGTCCGGACCGGTCCGAACCGGGCCTGCTTCCAGACCGGTCCGAACCGGGCCTGCTTCCAGACCGGTCCGGACCGGTCCGAACCGGGCCTGCTTCCAGACCGGTCCGAACCGGGCCTGCTTTCAGACCGGTCCAGACCGGTCCGAACCGGGCCTGCTTCCAGACCGGTCCGAACCGGGCCTGCTTCCTGGATCCCTTTCAGAGGCTGAAGATTCCAGCTTTAAAAGGCATCATGGAGGAGTTCAAGCTTCTCTACAGTTGGGGAAACACAGCAGCCGTCTTTTGCAATCCACTGAGTTTATGATAAACAGAAGAAACTCCAGGGACAGTAAACTGACAGCAAATGTATTTCTATAAACCTTTATGTTTTATTTTACTGCGGAATATTTCTCAGGCTGTCAAGAATAAAAAATAAGAAAGAACCAGAGAAAGCGGAGCGTTGCAGTCAGAAGCTCCTCCTGACAGACAGAAAGCTCCTCCTGACAGACAGGAAGCTCCTCCTGACAGACAGGAAGCTCCTCCTGACAGACTGGAAGCTCCTCCTGACAGACAGGAAGCTCCTCCTGACAGACAGGAAGCTCCTCCTGACAGACAGGAAGCTCCTCCTGACAGACTGGAAGCTCCTCCTGACAGACTGGAAGCTCCTCCTGACAGACAGGAAGCTCCTCCTGACAGACAGACAGGAAGCTCCTCCAGACAGACAGACAGGAAGCTCCTCCTGACAGACTGGAAGCTCCTCCTGACAGACAGGAAGCTCCTCCTGACAGACAGGAAGCTCCTCCTGACAGACAGGAAGCTCCTCCTGACAGACTGGAAGCTCCTCCTGACAGACTGGAAGCTCCTCCTGACAGACAGGAAGCTCCTCCTGACAGACAGACAGGAAGCTCCTCCTGACAGACAGACAGGAAGCTCCTCCTGACAGACAGGAAGCTCCTCCTGACAGACAGGAAGCTCCTCCTGACAGACAGACAGGAAGCTCCTCCTGACAGACTGGAAGCTCCTCCTGACAGACAGGAAGCTCCTCCTGACAGACAGGAAGCTCCTCCTGACAGACAGGAAGCTCCTCCTGACAGACAGACAGGAAGCTCCTCCTGACAGACAGGAAGCTCCTCCTGACAGACAGGAAGCTCCTCCTGACAGACAGAAGGGAAGCTCCTCCTGACAGACAGGAAGCTCCTCCTGACAGACAGGAAGCTCCTCCTGACAGACTGGAAGCTCCTCCTGACAGACAGGAAGCTCCTCCTGACAGACTGGAAGCTCCTCCTGACAGACAGAAGGGAAGCTCCTGACAGACAGGAAGCTCCTCCTGACAGACTGGAAGCTCCTCCTGACAGACTGGAAGCTCCTCCTGACAGACAGGAAGCTCCTCCTGACAGACAGGAAGCTCCTCCTGACAGACTGGAAGCTCCTCCTGACAGACTGGAAGCTCCTCCTGACAGACAGGAAGCTCCTCCTGACAGACTGGAAGCTCCTCCTGACAGACAGGAAGCTCCTCCTGACAGACAGGAAGCTCCTCCTGACAGACTGGAAGCTCCTCCTGACAGACTGGAAGCTCCTCCTGACAGACTGGAAGCTCCTCCTGACAGACTGGAAGCTCCTCCTGACAGACAGACAGGAAGCTCCTCCTGACAGACAGACAGGAAGCTCCTCCTGACAGACAGGAAGCTCCTCCTGACAGACTGGAAGCTCCTCCTGACAGACTGGAAGCTCCTCCTGACAGACAGGAAGCTCCTCCTGACAGACAGGAAGCTCCTCCTGACAGACAGACAGGAAGCTCCTCCTGACAGACAGACAGGAAGCTCCTCCTGACAGACAGGAAGCTCCTCCTGACAGACAGGAAGCTCCTCCTGACAGACTGGAAGCTCCTCCTGACAGACAGGAAGCTCCTCCTGACAGACTGGAAGCTCCTCCTGACAGACAGGAAGCTCCTCCTGACAGACAGAAGGAAGCTCCTCCTGACAGACAGGAAGCTCCTCCTGACAGACAGAAGGGAAGCTCCTCCTGACAGACTGGAAGCTCCTCCTGACAGACTGGAAGCTCCTCCTGACAGACAGACAGGAAGCTCCTCCTGACAGACTGGAAGCTCCTCCTGACAGACAGGAAGCTCCTCCTGACAGACAGGAAGCTCCTCCTGACAGACAGGAAGCTCTCAGAAAGCAGATTTAGTTTCCTCACATCATTTTTACTCCTCAGTTTCTGACGTCTGTTAGCAGAAAACCTTAATGCTGATGAACAACATGATATTGACAAGTTGACAATTCCATTACTGCATGTGTTTGGACAACACTATGATCACACCTCATCAGCCAGGTGAGCGGCTGCCATCTTGTTTCTGACAATACCGGATCAATACTCAATCAGAGGATATCTGATTGATATCTTCACCTGCAGCTCCTCAGCTGTTGCCAAGAAGGGACTCAGAGTCTGCAGCTCCCTCCCTGTTCGTTCCACCGATCAGCCAATCACATCGCAGCAGAGTCTGATTATCTACCGGGATTTCAACCAACAACCGACTGACATGAACAGAGACTCAGAACCAGATTATGGATTCAGCTCGACGATATTGTGACTCATAAGAAGCAGAAAAATAAAAACATTTCTGTCCACAGAGAAACAGAAAAACATCAGAAGTCTCGTTTCTGATCCTATTTATGGATGCAGTAGAAATTATTTTAGGACTGTAGATTAGATTAGATTAGATTAGATGGAAACTTTATTCAGACGTCTCGTCCTTCAGAGTCATAATAAACTCTGATCCGTCGTTGCTCCGGTTGAGTCGTTGCGTATTTTACTCCCTCTGGTTCTGGTTGCTGTGCAGCTGAGAGGATTTCTGCTCTTATTTCTGTTTACTTTTGGACAGTTGGCGTAACCGTAGCAGCATGTTTGAAACCTACAGAGGATCAGGAAGTCGCTGAGCAGCCATCAGGAGCCACCAGGAGCCACCAGGAGCCATCAGGAGCCACCAGGAGCCACCAGGAGCCATCAGGAGCCACCAGGAGCCATCAGGAGCCATCAGGAGCCACCAGAGCCACCAGGAGCCATCAGGAGCCACCAGGAGCCACCAGGAGCCACAGGAGCCATCAGGAGCCATCAGGAGCCACCAGGAGCCACCAGGAGCCATCAGGAGCCACCAGGAGCCATCAGGAGCCACCAGGAGCCACCAGGAGCCATCAGGAGCCACCAGGAGCCACCAGGAGCCACCAGGAGCCATCAGGAGCCACCAGGAGCCATCAGGAGCCACCAGGAGCCATCAGGAGCCACCAGGAGCCACCAGGAGCCATCAGGAGCCACCAGGAGCCATCAGGAGCCATCAGGAGCCACCAGGAGCCACCAGGAGCCATCAGGAGCCATCAGGAGCCACCAGGAGCCATCAGGAGCCATCAGGAGCCACCAGGAGCCACCAGGAGAAATCAGGAGCCACCAGGAGCCATCAGGAGCCATCAGGAGCCATCAGGAGCCACCAGGAGAAATCAGGAGCCATCAGGAGCCACCAGGAGCCATCAGGAGCCATCAGGAGCCACCAGGAGCCACCAGGAGCCACCAGGAGCCACCAGGAGCCATCAGGAGCCACCAGGAGCCATCAGGAGCCATCAGGAGCCACCAGGAGCCACCAGGAGCCATCAGGAGCCACCAGGAGCCACCAGGAGCCATCAGGAGCCACCAGGAGCCATCAGGAGCCATCAGGAGCCATCAGGAGCCATCAGGAGCCACCAGGAGCCATCAGGAGCCACCAGGAGCCATCAGGAGCCACCAGGAGCCATCAGGAGCCATCAGGAGCCACCAGGAGCCATCAGGAGCCACCAGGAGCCACCAGGAGCCACCAGGAGCTGAACTGCCACCAGGAGCCGTTCAGCTCCTGGTGGCAGTTCCACTTCCTGACTGCTGCTGATCAACCAGCAGGCCCGGTTATGGTCCAATCCGACATCCACAGTCCAACCCGACCATCTCCCCTCGTCGCTTCATTTCCTTATGATCTAATGATATCTGAACTTTGACCCCAAGCCCCAGAAGAACTAAACTGGAGGCTTCCTGCAAGCAGAGCAAAGTGAGAACCTTTTTCTAACGGACAGGCAGAGAAGCAGCAAAAGCAAAGGAGGTGGGTAAGCAGAGGGAGCGAGCGAGCGGCTGATAGAGGCTTCTTCAGGCCTTCCTGCCCACAGCATCCACAATGACGACACCTGGACTGAATTCAACCTCTTTGAGTTACAGTATTTCACTGAATTTAACTGAATTCAGTTTCCAAGAACAACAGAATATTGTGGCTGAAGCTGAAATCAAGCTGAACTTCTGACGTTTCACCAAGTCTGCAGTCAATCCTGCCTGATTCAGGACCATATTTATTGAATACAGTCAAGAACATCATGTTCAACAGTGTTGTGTGTCTTATATTAGGAGGATATAACATCTGCTCCAGCATTCACTGTTTCAGTGGATTCAAATCAACCGCCTGTCTGTGTTGGTGGAGGAAGAACTGCAGGCTGCTTGCAGGAGGCTGGACTTTCATCAGGAGAGCGAACAAACAGAACCAACTCAGAGGATTTCAGAAAAGACAGCAGGTCATTGGTTCATCTGAAGGTCGCGACCCCTTCCAGCACTTACCATCCTGCCACTTGGAATAAAAACAGTCAACAACATTTCAAACTTCAGCTGAAGTACATGAATTCACTGGAGACGAAAGCATAACTGAGCTTTTCAAAGGGTCCCAGAACAACTGGCGCCGTTTTGCTCTGATGGAGGAAACCAGAGGGATGATGGAGAGATGCTCAGGTTGGACTGGGAAAGTCTGGAGACGTTGAGGAAAGACAGTGACGATAATCAGGCCTGCTGATATGGGAGTTCATATGAAAACGTGTTAACAGATCAGCAGCAGTCAGGAAGTGGAACGGCCACCAGAGACGCCAGGAGCTGAGCGGCTGGCGAACCCCGACTTCGCCAGGACTTCCTGATCCTCTTTAGGTTTCAGAACAAGCACTTCTGGGCCTCTGGGTTCTGCTTCAAGTTGTTTTCTCTAAATAAATTCCCATCTACATAAAAATCACACAATGCAGAGGAATCAGACGCAGAGAGTTGGCACAGAAATGAGGTTTCTGAGGTTTGATGCAGGCAACAAATACTGTAAAACCACCAGGGAGCAAAATTATTTACTCCAAGCTACCAAAACCCTTTCACATAAAGACCCATTTACAAATATTCATATCAAATCAGGGCTGCATATGAGACCCATTTAGAGTATTTTTCCCCTCTCAGCGGTGTAATCTACATCACTCCCTCTGGTCATTTAAAAGAAGATAGCTCAGTTAAGCAGTCTGAGGAGAATCAATGGAGCTTCGCTGGAAAGGAGAGAACAGATGCATAGAAATGAGAGAAAACCCAGAGAGTTCATCACTGGACTGAACCGGCAGGACAATCACCCACTTGCACCAAGCAGGCACAACATTATGACCACCGGCAAGGCAACTATTATCTCTGGTTATTGGAGCAATGCATCAGCTGGAAACAAAACATTTCTCCCTCAAGAAAATCCCAAAAAAACAAAAAACATGAGATGTATGAAGAACTGAGGAAGTTTACATGGATGACTGGTTGGTCCACAGAGGAACGGTGGAGAACTGGTGCATGAAGCTGGTCTGTTCAACCCAACAGATGATGCTAAAGTTAAAGTTACTGCTGGTTCTGAGAGAAATCACAGAACCAGCAGTTCAGCTGCAGACCATCAGGCTGTAGACCATCAGGCTGTAGACCATCAGGCTGTAGACCATCAGGCTGTAGACCATCAGGCTGTCGACCATCAGGCTGTAGACCATCAGGCTGCAGACCATCAGGCTGCAGACCATCAGGCTGCAGACCATCATGCTGTAGACCATCAGGCTGTAGACCAACAGGCTGCAGACCATCAGGCTGTAGACCAACAGGCTGCAGACCATCAGGCTGTCGACCATCAGGCTGTAGACCATCAGGCTGCAGCTGAACAGCCCACATGCAGCCCACCGACTGCGTGTTTAACAACGGGACAGGAAGCAGCGATCCTGGCAGAGAGGAACCATTTTACAAGTTCAGAGGAATGATGACCAACGAGTTTCATTCTCCAGCCTGGACCAGAACCGATCAGAGGAGTTCACAGATGGTTCCACTCAGAAACCTTCCGCCTTGCTCTCTGGATGAGAACCAGCTTCTGGAAGCTGAATGTTTCCTGGATTAACAAACACTTCAGCAGTTCCCAACACTCACTAAATAGTTTCACATGAACGGGAAGAAAAATTCGCTGGCAAGAAGAGCTGGACGAGGTTCGACCCGACCATTCTGGACTCTTTATCAACATCCATGTGACCATCAGAACCAGACCATCAGAACTGGACCATCAGAACCGGACCATCAGAACTGGACCATCAGAACCGGACCATCAGAACCGGACCATCAGAACTGGACCATCAGAACCGGACCATCAGAACTGGACCATCAGAACCGGACCAGAAGTTGGCCCGGTATTCATGGATCATGCAGCCATCGGCTGAGTGGGGCTGGTGACCAGGAGGCAACCCACTGATGGTTTGGGTTCTGTTGGTGCCAACCAACAGAACCAGAACCCAACCAGATGGGCGCTACTTTGACTGAGCCACCTACCAAAGACTGCAGCTGACCGGCACCCTGCAGCAGAACAACGCTACGCCACCTGTAGCTCCAACATGTGCTGCACCAACATGGCGGTCATAATGTTGTGCCGAGTTTCAGATTCAGAAAGTCTCATGTAATATTTCCAAACTTTTCAGCTGAAGCTCAGAGATGCGAAGCTTCTCCGCGTAATTAAAGCAATTAATAAACGTTGCTGCTCCCTCTGTGAGCCGGGCGGCATCGGATAAAACTGTCCAGAGTTAATTGGCCAGTCGCCTCAGCTGCCTTGGACCTTCATTTAGCCAGCCTTTGCAGGCTGACAGGCTGATAATGAGGCATTGTGGGACAGCGGGTCACCTGGCTGGGTGTTGGAGAGACTGTTGCTAACAAAGCAAGAGAAAAAGAGAGACTGAAAGAGGTGGGCATGGGAAGCATAATGGGCCAAACTCAAACCATCATGCTGCAAATTACCTGCCAGTTGAAGGGGAATATCCTGACTGGGTGAATATCTCCCACATCAATCACATCCTTCCTTCTCTGCATGCGCCGACCTCCGCCGGCTTCCTGCAGCCCTGAACTGCTCCTCCGTTACCAGAGCGGAGAGCAGGAGAAATGCTTGTTCCTGATTTTATTTTCAGGGCTGAAGCACCGAGATCCGGGCCAAAACACGGTCGGTAGCGTCAACGCAAAGCTCTGCAGGGTTTGGACAAACAACAGCAGGACACAGAAGACAGAGACGTCTCTGTAATCAGAGAGACCGCAGCATACCACAGACTGCAGGTTCACCACAGACTGCAGGTTCATCACAGACTGAAGCCAGAAAACAGAAAACTTTCACAGTTCCATTCAGAGGTCATCTGTACAAGATGACCTCTGCTAATACGACCCACATCTCAGCTTTTTGCCCAAATTTCATCAAGATCTGACTTTTCCACATCAGTCTGGAAGGTCCAACTCCGACCTTTCACCCTGAGCACAATCCGCTCTGCTCCTCTTCCCCATGTGGGACTAAATCACATCCGATAGTTTCCAAAGCGTCTGAATTTAATCAACTTTTCCTTCATTGTCATAAAAACTCAGCAGCAGAAGAATCCAGACTGTAAATCTAAACTACGGCTGAAAATGATGATAATGAAGTGGTGAAAACATCGGAGTCAGTGAACGCATCACATCCCAACCGACGACACCTGGTCCGACTCCGCATCCCAACAGAACCGGGTCAGAAGCTGCAGCTCCACTAAAGGCTACAGCTGTTAGCTTGATGAGCTTCCTGCTAACCATCTGCTGTCGCTCTCAGCAACTTTACAATCCATCCAGAGAGGCGGCCATCTTTACTGCCGTAAACAGAGCGCTGCGGCGGCCATCTTTACTGCCGTAAACAGAGTGCTGCGGCGGCCATCTTTACTGCGGCGGCCCATCTTTACTGCCGTAAACAGAGCGCTGCGGCGGCCATCTTTACTGCGGCGGCCATCTTTACTGCCGTAAACAGAGCGCTGCGGCGGCCATCTTTACTGCCGTAAACAGAGCGCTGCGGCGGCCATCTTTACTGCCGTAAACAGAGTGCTGCGGCGGCCATCTTTACTGCGGCGGCCATCTTTACTGCCGTAAACAGAGCGCTGCGGCGGCCATCTTTACTGCGGCGGCCATCTTTACTGCCGTAAACAGAGCGCTGCGGCGGCCATCTTTACTGCCGTAAACAGAGCGCTGCGGCGGACATCTTTACTGCCGTAAACAGAGTGCTGCGGCGGCCATCTTACTGCGGCCCATCTTTACTGCCATAAACAGAGCGCTGCGGCGGCCATCTTTACTGCGGCGGCCATCTTTACTGCCGTAAACAGAGCGCTGCGGCGGCCATCTTTACTGCCGTAAACAGAGCGCTGCGGCGGCCATCTTTACTGCCGTAAACAGAGCGCTGCGGCGGCCATCTTTACTGCGGCGGCCATCTTTACTGCCGTAAACAGAGTGCTGCGCGGCCATCTTTACTGCCGTAAACAGAGCGCTGCGGCGGCCATCTTTACTGCCGTAAACAGAGCGCTGCGGCGGCCATCTTTACTGCGGCGGCCATCTTTACTGCCGTAAACAGAGTGCTGCGGCGGCCATCTTTACTGCCGTAAACAGAGCGCTGCGGCGGCCATCTTTACTGCCGTAAACAGAGAGCTGCGGCGGCCATCTTTACTGCTGTAAACAGAGTGCTGCTGGGGAACGGCTCGGTTCTTTTTCTGCGGGTCGATCTGGGTTCAGGAACCGTTCACACAGACGTCTGACTGCAGCCGAGTCTTCTGTCTCCATGATGCGACCCATCCGGCGCGTCTTTGGTTTCCATGTGTCCAGTTTTACTGTAGACTGCAGTCGATTCCTCCTGATGCAAATAAAACGGTTTACGCAGGAAACAGTTTGCTCCAACCGAAATATAAATTCAGCTCTTTTTTTCTTCTTTCCATCTCTTCATAGAGCAGAAACGACAAAAAGATACATTCCTGGTCTTAACCTTTGTTAACCTTCACTGGTTCTGAAGAGAACATCTGGTGATATTTAAACGTTTCTGCACATGTTTAGAGAATGAACTTAGTTTATCGTGATTGTTTATAAAATGCTGAATTTTTCAGAGCTTATGATGGCAGGAAGGAAAGCTGTGCAGTCCTCCAACAGAAATAATGGAGCTCACTTTCAGCCAAATCTAACAAAATAAGAGTCCATTATTCGGCTTGGTGCTGAGATTAATGCTTTGCTTTAGATTTAAGGTTTTGCTGATTACATTTCAACTGTTCAGATCCAGAATCCATGCTGTTTGTCAGAGCTTTGTTTCTCTTTAAAGGCCTCAGGCACCAGAACATTTCCTGCTGGCTGCCACAGAAGCAGCAGCTTTAGGATGGAAAGCTTTGTGTGTCTGCTTCCCAACCAAAGCAGAAGAAATGAAACTATTTCAAAAACTAAACCTCACTAATTCTTCAGCTAAAGGAAAGCCAGGAGGCGTGTGAACCGTTTACTGCTTCACTCAGGATTTCTCGCCTCCAACTTTTAACGTGAGATTGTATCTGAAGGATCAAAACATTTTCAGCTTGCAGCAAAACAAGGATTGGTTTTTAGCAATGGAACAAGGTTTGACTCCAGTACATCTCAAAACATGAACATATTTTATCAGTTTAATATTTGTTGCCAGTCATCTCAGAAATTGCAGCAGGTCTTTTTATAGAGGTTCAGCAGACAGGCTGAAATCTATGAAGCTTTTATTTGCTGATACTTTGTGAATCCCTGAGGAAACGAGATGTGAATCCTGGAATCGACTCTGCTCTGTTTTAACACTATTAAAAGAAAGGCTCTGATTTTATCGACAGTAATTGATGTCAGAGCGCCGCTCCGCTCTGGAAACGTATTTCTGATGCCGGTTTCCAGCTGCGCTGCTTGGACTTGCATTTAGTGCAGCTGCGGCAGACAACAAACAGTCTGTGCGTCCTGCGGCTCCATCACTGGATCATGAAAACACGACTCCCTGGGCGAACTGGGCAGGCAGCTGTGGAGAGATGGAGAGCTTCGATACGAGGACAGCAGGAGTCGCTCTGACATCTCAGCTCAACATTTTCCAGGTTGAAATGGAAAATTTAACAGGTTCTGCTTCCATTTTCAGCAGGCAATACAACAGGACGCCTCCGGTCCAGAATCCTTCTACTCTGATTTGGTTTCACATTTTCATGAAATGATTTCATGTTTCAGCCTTCAGAGCGTTTCCTCCACTCGACGTTCGACTGAGTGAAACATCAGCAGAAATGACCAAATCAACCAAAACACAAAACACTGACAGCATCATCACACTACATCACGTCCAGTTAAACAAACCTCATTACGGAGTGGGAAGGCCAACAACATTCAGAAAAACAACCAATACCTCTGAACTACTTCCTTTAGAACTACTAAAGTCATTTTCATTCAGTGAAAAACTGACACATTTAGTGAGGAAGTCACAGCATGGAGTCATCACCTCTTCCTGCTCACATTTATAATAAAGTTCACACAGAACCCAGACTGGGCCAGTTAATGAAATAATAATTATGATCAACTTTATGTAAACAGACATAAATATCCCCGTTTGACACATCTCCAGCCTTTTGACGGGTTGAAATATTATTTTAGAGACAATCTTTGGAGCTGCTGCGTCACCAGGACCGTTTTTCACTGGCTGTGAATACGAGGATCTAAAAAGGTCATTTTATTTCTACAGCACAGTTTCAGCAACCAGGCAACACAAAGTGCTTGACAGGAAATGCAAACAAAACAACAAACCACAAGAACGAGCAAAAGAAGAAACAGAATCTACTGTTAGACTTTAGACTCCTTTATTGTCCATTAAACTTACATAACATGGAAATTTATCTTTGGCAATGGCACAAGAAACACACAACACAACACACACCACAGTCGCCACAAAACTGCATGCACAACGAACAAACAAGATCTGTAAAATGAAATCAAGTCATACTATACTCATGTCATTCAGTTAAATATTAAAACCATTTAAAATGTACTATTCTACTGCTAAGAGAGCACACAGACTCTACACTGAGTCACAATTAGTCAGTGTGTAAACTCCATATTCAGCGTTGGTTGATCAGTGAGAGTGAGAATTCGCTGCTCTTTCTAAGTTTGCTATAAAAGTAATGAGTTCTCCACAGTTTCTAAGTAAGAATAAAAACTAAATGTTCCTGGAAGAACATTTAGTTTAGAAACTGGATTCCCAGTTTGTTCTAATTCCTTTTCTGGGTTGAAAGTTTCACAGTTTCTAACAAAATAAAATGAAAAAGAGGAAAATCAGCATCTTTTCCTGTTCTGGAGAGGATGCTGCACTTCCTGCATGTTTATCTTTCATCTAGTCACTTTTACTGGATATTAGAGGGCAGAGTTTCTAATTATTGTACAAACTCCTTATAATGAGAACAGAAAAGCTCCATCTGGACCCAGTTTCTGGACCCAGATTCTGGACCCAGATTGCAGTGATGAAGAGCTTAAAGTGACTCTGGAACATCACAGCGTTTGTTCTTGGCTTGTTGTGCAGATCTTCTGTAAATCCGACTGTGTGGGTCTGTAGTTAGAAAGCTAAACTTTCCCAACCTTTATTATTTAACATGAATATCCCATTAATCTAATATAAAAACATTCTCAACGTTTTGAAGTGTGAGAACAAGTTGAATAAAGTCTCCAATGATCCTGCCAAAATGTCAATAATAAAGTCAAAAGGATGAAATAACAACAGATTAAATATGAAGAGTGTGAGGAGAGCAGCGTTGAAGGCAGAATGGAGGAGAAGAAGCCAAACAAAGAGTGGAGGAGGAACCAGGAGGGACTGCCAGCAGTCGGCGGCTCTCGGCTGTCTTCCTTATCAGTTTGCACAGAAATGTCAGAGCGCTGTGACATTCCTCCCTACAGCTTCCCCTGCTGCCCAGCCGCACTCAGCACGCTGTAACACACACCGCGCTGCTGCAGATAACACACACCAGCACCACGCAATGCATAACAAGGAGCTTTATTTATTTACTCTCAGGTTTTATTCAATCCAAGTTTTCAGCAAGAGAAAGAACCATTAAGAAAAGCAACTGTGCAAGACCGCAGGGAAACAGGAAATGACTGAAAGTTGTTTCTAAAGTCAAGTTTTACCAAGAAAATATTCTGAGGATTGTTTTCAACTGAGTCAAAAGACCAAAGGTGATCATTTCCAGATGTTTTGGTCAGGATTTAAGCTCTTCTCTGTCTTGTAACTTCATTTAAAACCTCGTTTGAGTTTAAAATGAGGTTTCTGACAGATGGTATCAGATTCAGTCCAACATTTTAAATGAGTTTTCACTCACTGGAGCTGAATCTGCAGAGGTTCATTTTCCACAAAGATCAAAAATCTGCAGCGATGACATCATCCAGGAGTTCAGAAGGTCAAATAAATAACAGATTTTTATGACCACGTTTGTAATTTCTGACTTTTAGAAATTAAAATCGGAAATGATCTAAATCTGAAGTAATTCATATTTAGATGAATTTCTTCATTCTGTCTGTTACAGTGAATTACAGACTAATTGCTCACAGATGGTAGTGACTTTTCACATTTATCAATGAAATCAATTTTCTTTTAAAATGCCCCTGAAACAACAGACACACATGCATATATGTATTAAAAACTAAGAACTAGTGATCAGGTTTCGTGCTGCTGATTCGATACCGATCATCCATAAAGCCGATCTCTGCCGATCGCCTGGATTGGCTGTTAGTTTTTCACTTTAGGTATTAATGATTCTATGTGATCTGGCAAACTGGAAGAACGATCTGGCAATAAATACACCTATTTCACTACGTATCTAGAACCTGTTTCAGTTCCTGCTGCAGGTCTCAGCAGCTCCGTCTGTGACATATTCCCACCAGTAGCGGCGGTCCAACAGAACCAGCGACTCACTCCGCAGCTCCACACCTGACTTATTGTTGGGTCATTTGTTTTGTTCCTGACCGTGATGCTGATCGCTGCGCTGCGATCAGCTGTGCTGCGATCAGCTGTGCTGCTCTACCTGCTGTCTGGGTCCGGATGTCTTTTGTTCCTGCGTTGAGCCTCCATGTAGCCAAATCAATCAACTTCTTGATTTTTAAATGTCAGATTTGTTGTATTGATGCATTGTGACGTGCTTCACCCAACAGGTCATTTCAACCGCAACACGCAAACGTCCCCATTCACTCTGAGCGTCAAAGTTCCTCACTACAGGATCTGAAGCTGCGCAGCGAGAAGGAAACAGGAGACCGGCTGCAGCAGGGAGATACAGGTGATCGGCAAGCAGAGACGCTGATCGATCACCGATCAGACGCTTTCTCACAGAAATCGGCCGATGATGGTTGGTGGTTGATCGATCGGCTCACCTCCGCTAAGCCCAGAAATAGTTCAGATATTTAGACGTTTTTACACAGGAAACATTTCAGAAAAGTTCCTGTCAACTTAACAAATCCAAAGTTCAAACATTCAAGATCCAGAAGAGTTTCACTCAAAATAAACTAATTAATGAAGCATAAAACACAACAAAAAAAGAGAAACATAGATGACATTGGCAGAACCAGAGACTGGATCAGAACCTTATGAAAAATATTCATCACTAAAACTTCCTGCTGAATAGAACAGACTGTTATGGACTCAAACAATAAATACTCATTTAATGCACATAAACATCTAAAAATGTGACCTACATTCACAAGGGTTTAAAAACAACATTCAGTCCAACGTGAGGCGATGATTTACATGTTAACGGCGTTTTAACGCTTATTTTATTCCATCAGAGCAGATTGACTCTGAATGACACAATAATAATACAACATTAAAAAAAGGCTAATATTTACAGATTACTCTAAATAAATGGAACAAATGGTTATTCTTCATGATGTCATAGTATTATAAAATCAGCTGTGATTTAAACTACAGAAAACTCATCAGAATGTCAGGAAAACATGAATTTTATAGGATAAACTTGCTGGGAGCAACATGCTGCATTCTGACTGAATGAAGTTTTATTTGTCTTCCACTTTGAGCTGATCTTCATCTCCAGTTTAATGTTTTATGATAGAAGTTTAATGTGAATTTATGACGCTACTAGCTCCGAGCTAAAATGTGTTTTGTGCAGCTCTGCTGATTATTAACGTTAATAAATGTTTTTTGTGGTGAAAATGTTCAGAAAAAAAACAGGAAGTAGTATTATAAAACCAGTGGTCTTTATTTTACCTCTTTATGTTACAGGGGAAGGATCTACAGAAATTATATGAGCAGCAAATTGAAAACCAACCAAAAGGGCATTTTTGAAGTGAATCAAGATAATTGTTTTCTAGGTGAACAATAGGTGCTGGCAGCGAAAGCAAATGATTTCTTCTAATTTAATCCTCAGCTGCATGTAGTGTAACTATGACAGTTGGAAGCACAGAATGAACAAGAAGAATAGTTTTCAGCAGGTGGCGAGATAAATCACCTCTAAAGGTGATTTATCTCACTCCGCGCTTTGGAGTCGATCAGGAGGGAAAAAATCTGCTCTAAAGAGACCAATTTTCATGTCAAGTCAAATGAAACATAAAGACTTGAGCATGAATAGGATATCATTCAGCAGCCAAACATCCCTGGCTCTGCAACGGAGTCGAGTCGCATGAGCAGAAACTCCCCCACATGCCATCGTGTTAAACACGGGAAGCACTGTGAGCTGGATAAATCATCCATGCTCAGCAAAGAAAGGAACCAAATTATCATTTTCACAGCTTTAAAGAACACACACAATCATTCAAACACAGCCAGAGGCTCCAGGCTCACTGATTTATTTTACATTTAAAAGCAGAAAAAGGTTAAGAGAAAATCTAAAGCTAAAGCAGTTCAGAAAAACAACTAAAACAGGTTAATAAAGGCAACAAGACCTCTGACAAAATCTCCATCATCTGCTCCACCTGCAGCTGCTGTGGCTCTGAGTCCAACCAGCCTGTTCCCCTCCTGGCCTGTGGGGGCGCTGCACCACCAACCACTGCAGGAAACGACACTAAAGCCTCTGAAGACACTGAGAGCAACTTCCTGTTTCACCAGATGAAACAAGATGGAGGCGTCAGAGTTTAGTGATGGAGGATTTCTATTTAGTCTTTGGCTGAAGACCAGGAGCCATTTCTGCTGCTAGCGCTAGGCTAGCATGTTAGCTTTGGTTGGATTTACCCAGAATGCCCTGTGCTGTAGTCCACTTCCTGCTTGTGGAGCGTTCTCTGGTCCGCTTGGTGTTCACATTCAAACAGAACCAGATTGAGGTTTGGAGGACCAGAGGTCAGAGGTCGATTAGCGTTCAAATCTCACCAACCGAACCAGATTCTCTAAGCAGACAGACTGGATTTGGATTAAAGCGGACCGGATTTGGATTAAAGCGGACCGGATTTGGATTAAAGCGGACCGGAGTTGGATTAACTCAGAAAAATACAACTTGACACATTATTGGTTGGTGTTTCCAAACAGCCAATCCATGTGCACTGTTTATTTTCCCTGGTGCTGATTGGCTGAAACTCCAGGAGCAGAAATGAGGAAGAATGGAGATTTAGATGTTGGTTAAAGGGAAAGACTGAAGTGAGGATTCAGAGGAAATCCTCTTCCTCGGTCCTGCAGACGTGAATGAAACATGGCTGCCCAGTAAAACCAGTAAAACCCCAGAGTGAGGGACCAACCTGTGGGCGATCCCTCCAGCACCTGTCCTGTGTAGCGGGACTCCTTGAAGATGGGCCGGTTGTCGTTCTGGTCGATGACGGTGACGACGAGTATGACGGGTCCCTCCATGACGTTCCCAGAGAAGTCTGTGGTGGAAACCTCCAGCTGCGAGGACGAAAACATGAACAGCTTTTAAAGCAGTGAAACATGTTTTTACTGGAACTATTCATGTTCCTCAGCACATCCCAGCAAAGTCTTCCCACTGGGCCGCCGATAAGAGTCTGACCGTCTATACAGAGCGCGACCTTCAGGTCGGCTTCCCGAGTCAATGACGGCCGTCTGATGGAGTAAATACTGACAGGAACATCAAACACAGCTGCATTTGTTCTGTCTGTGCTGCCAGCCGGAAATAATAACCAGATTAGAAATCTCTATAAATCAGACAGCGTTTATTAAAAGGTCAAACATTAAACTAAATATCCAGGGAAGTAACTTCTGGTTTCCTGGTGTCGGCTTAGAGAGAAACCACTAAGCTGTGCTGGGTTGACCCGGTTGACCCGGTTGACCTGCGGCCTCAGCTGCAGCAGCTGCTTGTTAGTTTCATAGAAATCTGAGCCTTTGGCAGCAGAACAGCTGATGACCCAGCAGGATGGTGTCGGGACCCTCAGCCTGTCGTTTTGCTCCAGCCGTTCTCAGTCCTTATCAAACTCCACTGAAACAAAGTCAGCTGATGATTCAGAGCGAAGGTTCATGATGAGCGCTGCAGCCTGAAGACAGAGATGGAAACCCTCCTGAGCCTGGCAGGAAATGTCTCACCACTCAGTTCAGGGTTCAGAGCAGGATAAAACTGTCCATTATTGTCCCTCAGTGGGACATCCAGTTGTCACAGGGGGAAAGTTAAGTGGCAGCATGCCGATTCAAACAATAGTAAAAATAAATAAATACCTTTAGAAACTCCCCTCTGGTCTACTCTGAATGACATTTCAGAAATAAACTGATTCTCTGTTGGGTAAATACAATCTGAGCTACACTAGAAATAATATAAATACATTTCATTCAGACGCGACTTTCACAGCGCGGCAGGACAAAGCTCTGAAAGCTGCAGGAAAAACCCAAACGAGCCGTTAGCAGCTCATTTGGTTTATCAATCATTAGTCTAGAAAAGGCAAAGTGGAAAGAAAATCAGATTCTTTGTCTCTGAACAACAACTATTCTTGCTTTTATAGCTTAAACTGAAAGGTCTTTAAACTCAACAGCTTGGTTGAGATGCTGCCTCTCGCCGCGGTGCGGCGCTGCAAAGGTTCAACAAGAAAACGGTTTTACTTTACACTGTAAGACCGGCTGCTACTGGAGCTGACCCTTCATGACGACTGTAAAGATGTGACAAGGTTCCACTTCCTCATGGAACAAATGAAGGTTTTATGAATTAAGTTTGATAAAATGTGGACCTGGCATTTTGTTTTTTGACACTATTAGTTTAATTTGGTGTTTATTGGGTAAAAACAAATTTCATAAAAATGTTGCCCACTCGGTTCTGTTCCTCGCTCTGGATTTTAAAACTTTACTGTCAACCTGGTGACAATAAACACCTCAACATGTGAATGTTTGCATTTCTGGTTGTTTTGTGTCAAACTGCTAATGAAATCACAACACAATAAGCCAACATCATGTACCAATGAGAGCAGCCTGGAGGAACAGCTTGTGTATTGTTGAACGACAGCAAACCGTGTGGCTCGTTTCTCCAAAGAGGCGATGAATGATGGCAGTGGGGCGGCAGCGTCGGATAAATACGATTCACAGATTCAATAGATTAGGAAGGATGCTGTTTACACATCACGGCTCGCTGTGGCCTTGAACCCAACATTTCTGGAGGAAAACAGAAATTAAAATGAAAGGGAAGCAGGTTTCCTGACTGAACAGGGCAAAGTTGCCTGTGTGGGTTAATAGCTGCTTGTTTGTTGAAGGGTTTTTGGGTGTTTTCTCTGCGCTCTGCTAAGCTGCTGCATCCCTCAGGTGAAGCAGGAGACCGACTACAAATACTGAATGCATTAATTTGAGACGAAGGCCAACAGAGGATCCTTCAGCAGGGAGCCGACGAGGCGAAGGAGGAACAAAACTACGCCCAACATTGACTTTCTTCTTTTCATGTTTATTTTACAATAACGTCCTGCTGTGAAACGCTGAGGGAGGAGGGAGGCAGCGCCGGGTTTCTACTGGACCTGCTCCGGATGAGGAGTCACCGTTACAAACTCAAAACAACCAGAACACTGAGAAAACTTTTTACCATTTGGCCTTTTACTGAATGCAACTGATTTTTATGAGACCTGGAACAAAAGGATCACTGATCACCAGAGCTGCAGGTCCTTACAGTCACAGTGACATGACCTTTATACTGTTTCTATCATACACACGTTTAAAAAATGAACCAAAACCTGTGGGTTTCTTAAAGCATTCTCATTTCGTGCCATTTATTTTCTACATGTACAGCAGGAGTTTCAGCGGCAGGTTCACTGAAGCTGACCGACAGCCAGGGTTCACACTTTACTGCAAAATGTCATAAAAATATCCATCGCTTTAAATGAACATCGTTTCCTTAGCCGTGTTATCAAAGTTAATGTCTCTGAAGCAACGTGGTTTTAATTTTTACGAGTCAACAGTAAATGCAACACATTTAATGCAACGAGTCATTAAAGCCAGCAGATGGGAGGAGAAACAGGCTGAAACACGACTGCTGCTCAGACAGAGACTTTGCTTTTAAACACTGGATACAGCAGATGGAGGTGAATGGATGAAGATGAATGGATGAAGATGAATGAATGAAGATGAATGGATGAAGGTGGATGATTTGCTGCTCTAAACACAGCATTTTTAGAGCAGCAAATCCTCAAAACTGCAGAATTATAAAATAAAAGGTAAAAAGTTCTGCACCCTTATAAGAAATTAGGGTGCAGTATTCCAATATTTGAAAAATGAACCTTTTCTAACCCTAGAAATGACTGGATGAATGAGACCATGTCCAAAGACAATGCCACACTAACTATTCCTCCAGGCCACTGACTGAGTTCACAACTTTAAGGAAAATGTATTAAAATAAGAGACGACGTTTGTATCCGACTGCATGTCATTATTTTGTAAGAGCCGAGGAAATTGACCCGCTGGATTCCCAGAGTACGCCACCGTCCTGACAGGAAGCGAGCGCGAAGCTAAGTGGGCCGTCAGACCAGGGAACGTTTTCCTCACACGGCTCATCAGCTGCCTGTTAGCAAATCACGATGCTTTATTACCTTCGTTATGGCTCGTGGAAAATTCTTTCTGAAGGTGAAAATTAGCCGCTTCTGTGTGTGTGTGTGTGTGTGTGTGTGTGTGTGTGTGTGTGTGTGTGGTGTGTGTGTGTGTGTGTGTGTGTGTGTGTGTGTGGGAAGAGGTGGTGATTTAATTTGGAGGGAAATGAGTCTCTGAATGCAGAAGGAATTGGAGAAGATTGGCCCTGGTCACGGTGGATCGGTGGCAGTTAGAGGTGAGAGGCCTTTGTTCGTTGTTTCTAGGATTTTTCCTTCATTTGTCGTCTCACTTTCCAGAAGTTGATGTGGGAAAATCGATCAAGCTCAGCATCATTCAGCTCTATTATAACAAACTGTACATCTATAGTTTCCTGTTTGTGAAGTGAGATAACATTAGCCTTATAGCTGCAGAGTTCTGCCTGTCATCAGGTTCAAATTGAGATTTTCAGATATTGTTTTCACTCACTGCTGCAGTCTGAATGAATCCTGCTGCAGTCTGAATGAATCCTGCTGCAGTCTAAATGAATCCTGCTGCAGTCTGAATGAATCCTGCTGCAGTCTGAATGAATCCTGCTGCAGTCTGAATGAATCCTGCTGCAGTCTGAATGAATCCTGCTGCAGTCTGAATGAATCCTGCTGCAGTCTGAATGAATCCTGCTGCAGTCTGAATGAATCCTGCTGCAGTCTGAATGAATCCTGCTGCAGTCTGAAACATTTTCATCAACAGCATCATCAATACTTTAATAAAAACATGGTCTATCCTTTGCATGTACTAGGCTGCACAAAATGTCGTTACTTCCTGTCCCTTCTCCATCGTTACTGATGTAAAGAGTCATGGTTCCGGTGGTTCCACTGGTTCCGATGGTTCCACTGGTTTCACTGGTTCCACTGGTTCCACTGGTTCCGGTGGTTCCAGTGGTTCCGGTGGTTTCACTGGTTCCGGTGGTTTCACTGGTTCCACTGGTTCCACTGGTTCCGATGGTTCCACTGGTTCCACTGGTTCCGGTGGTTTCACTGGTTCCACTGGTTCCGGTGGTTCCACTGGTTCCGGTGGTTTCACTGGTTCCGGTGGTTTCACTGGTTCCGGTGGTTCCAGTGGTTCCGGTGGTTCCACTGGTTCCGGTGGATCCAGTGGTTCCGGTGGTTCCACTGGTTCTAGTGGTTCCGGTGGTTTCACTGGTTCCGGTGGTTTCACTGGTTCCACTGGTTCCGATGGTTCCACTGGTTCCGGTGGTTTCACTGGTTCCACTGGTTCCGGTGGTTCCACTGGTTCCGGTGGTTTCACTGGTTCCGGTGGTTTCACTGGTTCCGGTGGTTCCAGTGGTTCCAGTGGTTCCGGTGGTTTCACTGGTTCCACTGGTTCCAGTGGTTCCGGTGGTTCCACTGGTTCCGGTGGTTCCACTGGTTCCGGTGGATCCAGTGGTTCCGGTGGTTCCACTGGTTCTAGTGGTTCCACTGGTTCCGGTGGTTCCACTGCTTCCACTGGTTCCGATGGTTTCACTGGTTCCGGTGGTTTCACTGGTTCCGGTGGTTCCGGTGGTTCCACTGGTTCCGGTGGTTTCACTGGTTCCACTGGTTCCAGTGGTTCCAGTGGTTCCGGTGGTTCCGGTGGTTCCACTGGTTCTGGTGGTTCCACTGGTTCCGGTGGATCCAGTGGTTCCACTGGTTCCGGTGGTTCCACTGGTTCCGGTGGTTCCAGTGGTTCCACTGGTTCCGGTGGTTCCACTGGTTCCGGTGGTTCCACTGGTTCCGGTGGTTCCACTGGTTCCGGTGGTTCCATTGTTTCCAGTGGTTCCATTGGTTCCAGTGGTTCCACTGGTTCCGGTGTTTCCACTGGTTCCAGTGGTTCCACTGGTTCCGGTGGTTCCATTGTTTCCAGTGGTTCCATTGGTTCCGGTGGTTCCATTGGTTCCGGTGGTTCCACTGGTTCCGGTGGTTCCATTGTTTCCAGTGGTTCCACTGGTTCCAGTGGTTCCACTGGTTCCGGTGGTTCCACTTCTGACTTCATGTTTAATCCCGACTTGCTTCACTGCTCTGCTGCTGCTATCAATGCAAACTTTCTCCCCATATACAAGTACTTTTCCTGGACTTCTTCGTTCTAACTTCAACATCAGCAACATCTGAGATGGTGCAGCAGGACGCTGAAGGAGCTGAGCTGAAAAATATACAACTGCAAAATAGGGAGACGCTTCACTGATCCACAGAGAAAAAAGAAACAAACACAATCAGTCCAAACCCACCGCAGCCTGAGAAAAGCATCCATACTAAAAACACTAAACCTGAGCAGTGACTGTTAGCTCTGAACGTTAGCCATGAATGTTAGCATGAATATTAGCCATGGATGTTAGCATGAATATTAGCCATGAATGCTAGCTCTGAACGTTAGCCATGAATGTTAGCATGAATATTAGCCATGGATGTTAGCATGAATATTAGCCATGAATGCTAGCTCTGAATGTTAGCCTGAATATTAGCATGAATATTATCCATGAATGTTAGCATGAATATTAGCCATGAATGCTAGCTCTGAATGTTAGCCTGAATATTAGCATGAATATTATCCATGAATGTTAGCCTGAATATTAGCATGAATATTAGCCATGAATGCTAGCTCTGAACGTTAGCCATGAATGTTAGCATGAATATTAGCATGAATATTATCCATGAATGTTAGCATAAATATTAGCATTAATATTAGCCATGAATGCTATCTCTGAACGTTAGCCATGAATGTTCGCATAAATATTAGCCATGAATGTTAGCATGAATATTAGCCATGAATGTTAGCATGAATATTAGCATAAATATTAGCCATGAATGTTAGCATGAATATTAACATGAATATTAGCCATGAATGCTAGCTCTGAACGTTAGCCATGAATGTTAGCATGAAAATTAGCCTTGAATGCTAGCACTGAACGTTAGCCATGAATGTTAGCATGAATATTAGCCATAAATGCTATCTCTGAACGTTAGCCATAAATATTAGTTCGCATAAATATTTAGCATGATATTCATGCTAAATATTTTAGCATGAATATTAGCATGAATATTAGCCATGAATGTTAGCATGAATATTAGCCATGAATGCTAGCTCTGAACGTTAGCCATGAATGTTAGCATGAAAATTAGCCATGAATGCTAGCTCTGAACGTTAGCCATGAATGTTAGCATGAATATTAGCATGAATATTATCCATGAATGTTAGCATGAACATTAGCATAAATATTAGCCATGAATGCTAGCTCTGAACGTTAGCCATGAATGTTAGCATGAATATTAGACATAAATGTTAGCATGAATATTAGCCATGAATGTTAGCATGAATATTAACATGAATATAGCCATGAATGTTAGCATGAATATTAGCCATGAATGTTAGCATGAATATTATCCATGAATGTTAGCATGAATATTAGCCATGAATGTTAGCATGAATATTAACATGAATATTAGCCATGAATGCTAGCTCTGAACGTTAGCCATGAATGTTAGAATGAAAATTAGCCATGAATGCTAGCTCTGAACGTTAGCCATGAATGTTAGCATGAATATTAGCATGAATATTATCCATGAATGTTAGCATGAATATTAGCATAAATATTAGCCATGAATGCTAGCTCTGAACGTTAGCCATGAATGTTAGCATGAATATTAGCCATGAATGTTAGCATGAATATTAACATGAATATTAGCCATGAATGTTAGCATGAATATTAGCCATGAATGTTAGCATGAATATTATCCATGAATGTTAGCATGAATATTAGCCATGAATGTTAGCATGAATATTAGCCATGAATTTTAGCATTAATATTAGCATGAATTATAGCCATGGATGCTAGCATGAATATTAGCCATGAATGTTAGCATGAATATTAGCCATAAATGTTAGCATGAATATTAGCCATGAATGTTAGCATGAATATTAACATGAATATTAGCCATGAATGTTAGCATGAATATTAGCCATGAATGTTAGCATGAATATTATCCATGAATGTTAGCATGAATATTAGCCATGAATGTTAGCATGAATATTAACATGAATATTAGCTATGAATGCTAGCTCTGAACGTTAGCCATGAATGTTAGCATGAAAATTAGCCATGAATGCTAGCTCTGAACGTTAGCCATGAATGTTAGCATGAATATTAGCATGAATATTATCCATGAATGTTAGCATGAATATTAGCATAAATATTAGCCATGAATGCTAGCTCTGAACGTTAGCCATGAATGTTAGCATGAATATTAGCCATGAATGTTAGCATGAATATTAGCCATGAATGTTAGAATGAATATTATCCATGAATGTTAGCATGAATATTAGCCATGAATGTTAGCATGAATATTAGCCATGAATTTTAGCATTAATATTAGCATGAATTATAGCCATGGATGCTAGCATGAATATTAGTCATGAATATTAGCATGAATATTAGCCATGAATGTTATCCATGAATGTTAGCATGAATATTAGCCATGAATGTTAGCATGAATATTAGCCATGAATGTTAGCATGAATATTATCTATGAATATTAGCCATGAATGTTAGCATGAATATTAGCCATGAATGTTAGCAATGAACATTAGCTATGAATGCTAGCTCTGAATGTTAGCAGTGAACATTAGCTATGAATGCTAGCTCTGAATGTTAGCGGTGAACATTAGCTATGAATGTTAGTGGTGAATGTTAACGAACATAACCTGTTGAATAAAAGTTAGGAAAAGTTTGTTCATGATCATTTTATGTTTTGCTAATCTGGTAATTATTCATGATCATTTATTCATTACTCTGCTATTTATCTCTTTGTCCTTATATTTCCAGTCTCATCCTGTCTGAACAGCTTAATCTGAACAGTTACCTTTGCTCACTGTAACACCTGCAGCGTTCACTGTGTAGGGTGAATATTATTTTTTACAAAACATGTTCATAATTTGCAGTGTGATAACGGCAAATTTGATTTAGAACAAACAAATAAGAAAATAATTTTCTCCGTCTCCCAGGATGAAACAGAGAGGAGTTTTTCCTCCCAGTTTCTGAAAACACTTTTTCTTCCCTTCTGCTCGTCTAATCAGCTCTTCTTAGAAACACCCTGTGGGAGAGGAGGCTGTTAATCCTGCACCCATCTGCTGCATCCAGCTTCAAACATTCAGCTTCTTACACTGCGATAAAATGAAGCCGTGGATTCAGGCCCTGAAGATGCGGCGCAGCTGCCAGCACCAAACCGAGGCTCTCCCAGCTGTTTCCACAGGACTCCAGTTTCCTGCTCAACAGAGTTTCAGCAGCTGAAAGCAAAACTTCATGCTACTAAAGCTGAAGAAGTTTTATAGAAATATCTTTAATAACCTTTGGGCTGCATCAAAGCTTTACTCAGAGAATCTAACAATGTTGACAGACTAAAGATTTCAGTGTCACCCGATCCACCAGCTGATCAGCCCAACACTTCCTTAAAATCCAATATTACTGCAAGGTGTTTAAACGCTGTAATAAAGCATCACTTCAATGTCTGAAGCATGTAGTGATGCAGCAAAGGATTCTGGGAAGTTTAACTGAGGCAGAGAATCAATGAAGGCGTTGCAGACAGATATGATCTTAGTAAATGATGATAAATATTTTCTTCTCAGCAATATTATTATAATACTAATACTGCCTCAAATGGTCATATTAGTGCATCTCTAGTCATTTCTTTCTGAACCTGGGAAAATCTGCACCATGTGCTGCATCCAGCTGAAATTATATACCGTATTTCCAGGACTATAGAGCGCACCTCAATAAGCTGCTCGGTTTTCTCTCGGTTTAATAAATCTGCTGGCCATATTCAGGACGCAGCCTGCGTCTCCAAAGCCGAACCACGGATCCGTTCACGCCGAGGCTCTTCAGCCTTCGACGAAGAAGCAGCATCTTTTCTTCATCTTGTTTCCATGATGAGTTTGAAGACATTTCTCCGTCGTGTCTGCAGCTGCCATCTGCTTGTTCTAAATGAAAATCAGCACTTTCTTCTTTGGTTTCCAGTTTCAACTTCCAATGATTCACTTCCTGCTGAAGAGCGCCCCCTGGCAGTTGAAGAAAAGCGTGGGAGAAAAGTACGGTAATAATAATATTAATAAAATCCAGTAGTCTCACAAAAAAACCTTTACAATATGCGGACATGTCCGAGGAAAGAGGTGACTGTAGCTAAGCCAGTGGTTCCCAAAGGTTTCCTTCTGGCCCAATAAAATCCCCCAAAAGAAAAATCACTAACTGGACACATCGTTCATCCAGACATAAACCTAAACACATATTTTGATTTCAAACTCCAATGAAGATTATTTCACACTTCAAACTACAAACCATCTTTACAGTGAAGCACTTAAACTGTGTAACTGTTGGTTTCTTTCATTCATTCTTAACCTCTAGGGGGCGCGCCCACACTTTGGGAACTGCTGTGCTAAGCTAACTCGATAGCATCTTGCTGTTATGCTAAGCTAACTCGATGGCACCTTGCTCTTATGCTAAGCTAACTCGATGGCACCTTGCTCTTATGCTAAGCTAACTCCATGGCATCTTGCTCTTATGCTAAGCTAACTCCATGGCATCTTGCTCTTATGCTAAGGTAACTCCATGGCATCTTGCTCTTATGCTAAGCTAACTCCATGGCATCTTGCTCTTATGCTAAGCTAACTCCATGGCATCTTGCTCTTATGCTAAGCTAACTCCATGGCATCTTGCTCTTATGCTAAGCTAACTCGATGGCATCTTGCTTTTATGCAAAGCTAAGTCGGCTAACTGTAAAAGACGTTCATATTTCAGCACCTAAACATGGAGTTTTCCATCAGGTTTCTGCTCCTCATCCTCTCCTCTTTATCTGTTAAACATGAGGACTAGAAACTGCGTCTAAAAAGCATAAAGTCATAAAATAGAGAATGAAGGCTCGAGAGTTTGCTTCAAGTGTACTGTCTGAATTGAAACATCTGATAAAATTGTTGCCACTCTACACTGTAGAACATTTTTCCCTGTTGACGATTATTTCTGAGAGCTCATGTGAAGCTGAAAACCCTGAATGTTTTTTTATTTGCCTCAGTCTCTTTATAATTCAGCAACACATCACAGCTTATTCTTGAAAACCTATATTGCTCTGTTTCGCTGGAGCTGCATGTTTAGTGCATTTGTGTTTAAATGCAGACTGAACATTCATTTTTCATATCTCCTCGTCCATTTGCCGATACTCTCGTGTCACAATGTTGACTTTTGTTCTCCACAGTTTACTTTCTTCTGCAGCAGCGTTATTGATTCAGAAACCCCAAATCTGCATAAATTCACTAAAAACACATAAAGGAAAATGACATTCTTGCCTTGGATTACTGGGATGTGGATTTCATTTTAATGTCTCTAATCCCAGAGTCACACATTCAAAATGGTTTTCATTACATAATAAGAAATTTTTCTATGACTACCAAACTATAGAAGGCATATTAGAATATTAATATTAATCTGAGCCCCTATTCAAACATTTATATGAACAGAAAGTCAGTAAGAGCTGCAAAGGGACAACAGCAGGTGAACCGAAGGTGGAGATAGAAATGATCAAGATATACAGATTCACACACACACACACAAATACACAAACACACACATCACTTCCCCCTGAAGGAAAACTGGGCTGTAGTTTATCCTCATCTTCAATTTTTTCTACGTTCTTCATTTAAACATTTTTAATAAGTGTAAACAGCGACTTTACCAACAGCTGCCAGCAAATATTTAAAAGGTAATTTATTCATTATTTTACGTATATTAAACATAATTGTTTTTGCTCAAAGAACTGAAGGAAAACCAGAACAATAAACTGAGTTTCCACCTGAATTCGTTGTATTATTATTGGTTTTACACGGTTTGGTTATTTCAGGCTTTCTAAGACACACGTCTCATTTTGAACATTTATTGCTTTGTAAAGCAAACAGCAGAAAGTAAAAACTGTTTCTGCTCCTCAGCTACAAATTCCCTGAAAACCTGACATGTGCAGAAAGTCCCACTCATCTGCTGCTACATTTCATTTTCTCTGGTTTTTCAAAGCTCTTGATGTTACCTTAATTTTTCTCCTTTAATTTTGTGTGGAATATTTTTCTGCCTTCATCTCCAGTTTAGCAGTTCCTCTCCTTGGACTCAGCCATGTAGGGATAGAACGTCGTGGTGTTTGTGCTTCATGTGAGCGGCTGACAGATGAGCCGACCTCGCGCTAACGGCCGGTGGTTGCGTCGGCCTCAGCAGCAGCAAACCGGCTGAATTAGCAGCATAATGGCTGCTGCTCAGCAACAGGCACTCAGCAGCTAATCAGGTTATGCAGCGCCGCGGCCGGACGAGAGTCTCTGATATGATGGAGGCCAGCTTCTAACGTGACATGAACACAAGACTAATCCACCAACAAAATCAGATTAAAACAAGTCTATGAAGATAGAAAGAAAGGTCAGCAGGAGGAGAAAAGAAACGGCCAAAAGGAAAGAAATGATCTAAAACATGTAATTATTTAGAAAACAATCTGGTTTAACCCAAATTACTCGGTTCATTCCCAACACATGAAAATATGTTTTCGAAGTCTGTTGTGTTCAGACTAGATTCTCCCTGTTGTGCAAATAAACATGTTTCATTCCAGTCTGAGTGGAATCAGAGCTGAAAACGTCACAGATAAAGAATCAGACCAGCAGGTCTGATCAGCTGAGGGGTCATCGTGTTTTCTACCCAAACAAGTTGGTCTGCTCTGAGTGGAGGAGCTCTCGCAGTCCCAGTGTGTGTCTGAGAGTCTTTTATCTGGAGCCCACACAGAACATCCTGCTCTCCAAAGCCCAGGAAATGAGTGTCCAGCCAGGCGGAAAACAGGTGAGGGATTTGGACAGCAGCAGACCTGACCAGGCCTCAGGCTCATCACACACACACACTCACACTCACACACACACACTCACACACACACACACACACACACACTCACACACACACACACACACTCACACACACACACACACACACACTCACACACACTCACACACACTCACACACACACACACTCTCACACACACACACACACTCACACTCACACACTCACACACTCACACACACACACACACTCACACTCACACACACACACACACACTCACACACACACACTCACACTCACACTCACACACACACACCACACACACACTCACACACACACTCACACTCACACACACACACACACACACACACTCACACACACACACACACTCACACACACACACTCACACACACACACTCACACACACACACTCACACACACACAGTCACACACACACACACACTCACACACACACACACACTCACACACACACTCACACACACACACAGTCACACACACACACACACACACACACACACTCACACACACACACTCACACACACACACTCACACACACACACTCACACACACAGTCACACACACACACACACACACACTCACACACACACTCACATGCTAGCAGGTCATAATGGTCAGCAGTCTTCAGTCAGAGGCCTGTTGCATCAATACATTGTCTCATCTCAGAAACAGGACAAGGTCTTGGGGTCAAAGGTCCTGCAGCTGTTGCTCCTGCAGAGTCTCATCAGATTAATCAGTTTCCTAAAAGCTCTGTGGATAAAACCGTTCAGTCTGCAGGTTAGTTTGCAGGGCATCAGGAACTAATCCTGCAAACATTTAGGAGAATTATTTGTTCAGAGAGCTGCAAAATGAAAAGCTTGGAGCAATTGGTTGCTCACACTGTTATGAATTTCAATACTAATCCACCAAAACATGCCCTGTAATGCCTACACTAGCACATTCCTAGTGCATGTGATTACTTTCCAAGCAGGGGATTGGTGGATATTATCTGAATTTCATTAGAATCAATGTATAACAAACTAGAGCAAATTCATGCGGCTGCAATAAATATTCAGAGATTAAAGGCTCAGATGAGACACCCAGAAAATGCTCATTTTTTTAATAATTAATATGGAGAAACTTATTTTGAAGGATCCATTTCCTTCTGCCTAAAACTGAACTATTTGCTTTAGATGAAATCCCAG
Source organism: Poeciliopsis prolifica (assembly GCF_027474105.1). Taxonomy (NCBI): domain Eukaryota; kingdom Metazoa; phylum Chordata; class Actinopteri; order Cyprinodontiformes; family Poeciliidae; genus Poeciliopsis; species Poeciliopsis prolifica. Next base: position 733,076 of record NW_026562376.1, on the reverse strand, counting down.
CTGATTTTACAACAACCAGAGATCTTCTGCTGCTCCACTGCTGTTATATTTCACATAATCCACAGGTCATCTGGTAGTTTTTGACACTGAAAGGTTTTGTAGGTAATTAAGATTGCATCTATTTCAATAAATTGTCTTTATGTTATTTGAAGGACCAGATCTCTACTGCAACAACTTAAATTGATTGCATAAATTATTTAATTTTTTTCCGTACTAAAGTCTTAAGTGTCGCCTTCTATTGACATGTTTCTGGACGCGCTAACAGCTGCTTCTCTTTTCCCATTTCAGTTCTGCTGCTGGGAAACACCTACGCTAAAAGCAGTTAGCCTGTCAGCTAGGCTATGCTAGGCTAACAATAGCATCTCCATGCTAAACTTGTAAAATCTTTTCAATGTTTGAAGTTCTTCCTCTAACCAGAGCTGCAGGCCTCAGATCTTTAAAAGTGATAGATGTGATCTGCTAAAGAATCACAACATTTTTCTCCTGCATGAAAAATAAATAAAAACAGGTGAAAAAAGAATCCCCGGTGTTGCTTTTTGTTTGGCACCCAAACAAAAAAGCCCTGCTTTGAGGGGACCGTGCGCTGCTCTTTTGAAAGCCAGGATATCTAAAATCTAAATTTTAAAACAGCTGTCAATTCACAGCGCCTTCCTTTTCAACTCCTTTCAAAACTTGAGATTGATTCTTCTTGGTTCTTGGCTTTTTTAAGTCGTTTCCTTGTCATTGTACTCCGGCTGACTGACAGAATATAGAGTGGAGTATGGAGCCTGTTAGAAGTGCCATCAAAGGACGGATCCGTTTCATCTGCAAGGCGCCGATGAAACAACCAGCTCTGCAGCACAAAATCACCAGAAAATCTACCAAATGTTGAAACCTTTGGCATTTTTAGACGAAGCCGCCTGGTTTCAGGTGGTTTTAGTTAATGTTTGATATGGATTCATAAACATTAATGCTGTACAGTTATGCGTTGTTATTTGGGCTAAATGCCAGAGTGACAGAGACGAGCGCGCTCAGACGCCTCCCCTCCGCCTGTACGGTGGTGACCTGTGATGCTGCGGGTCATCCTCTACCTGTGTAAACAAGCTCGCCCTGCACCGCTCAGAGCACCTTGTTCCTTCCTCTCTTCTTTACGTCTCATTAATATTCATTCTCACACTAATTGAGCCTAATAGGACATTAAATCTCTGAGCTGATTGCCGTCTCCCTTTGTTCCGTCATTGCAAATGTTTCAGTTTGTGAGGAGTTGGCGTGTTTGCTGCTCCGCTCCGACTGACCGCCGTTTCTGTTTTCGGCTCTTCTTTGCCTAAATGGGTCTTTTCTGAGTTTTGCTTAGTTTGCGTTTTCTCGCAGCACATTTTCACCGAATTCCAAACTTTAAAACTCCAACCGCTGCATGTAGGAGATTCAAAGACTCAACTATTAAAATTAGCTCTTTCAAAACCAGTGGGGATTTATGTATGAATTTATTTTGTTACAGGTATTTCATCTTGTGTCTGGATGAGAGGAGCTGCATGAGCAGAGGAATGGAGAAACCTCTGTTAGAATCAGAAAATGCTTCATTAATATTGTTTATTTAAAAAATCTGGCAAAATGAGACAAAAAAATAATAAAGGCAGTTTGTTTGGAAAGGAAACCTAATCCTGCAGCTTTTGAATTAGACTTAGAGAGACTTAGACTTAGACTTGACTTTATTGATCCCTTGGGAAGACTCCCTCAGGAAATTATAGCAGTTCCTCAAAATTTGGTTACTAAATTCTATTAAAAATGATCATTACAGCATAATCACGGCGTCACACAGCGATGTTAGCCATCAGTTAGCACTAAGTTAGCTCTCAGTTAGCCCTAAGTTAGCTCTCAGTTAGCACTCAGCTAGCTCTCAGTTAGCCCTCAGTTAGTTCTCAGTTAGCTCTGTTATCCCTCAGTTAGCCCTCAGTTAGCTCTCAGTTAGCCCTCAGTTAGCACTAAGTTAGCTCTCAGTTAGCACTTAGTTAGCTCTCAGTTAGCCCTCAGTTAGCTCTGTTACCCCTCAGTTAGCCCTCAATTAGCCATCAGTTAGCACTCAGTTAGCCATCAGTTAGCACTCAGTTAACCCTCTGTTAGCTCTCGGTTATCCCTCAGTTAGCCCTAAGTTAGCTCTCAGTTAGCCCTCAGTTATCCCTCAGTTAGCTTTCAGTTAGCCCTCAGTTAGCTCGCAGTTAGCACTCAGTTATCCCTCAGTTATCCCTCAGTTAGCTCTCAGTTAGCTGTCAGTTAGCCCTCAGTTATCCCTCAGTTAGCTTTCAGTTAGCACTCAGTTAGCTCGCAGTTAGCCCTCAGTTATCCCTCAGTTAGCTCTCAGTTAGCTCTCAGTTAGCTATCAGTTAGCCCTCAGTTATCCCTCAGTTAGCTTTCAGTTAGCCCTCAGTTAGCTCGCAGTTAGCACTCAGTTAGCCCTCAGTTATCCCTCAGTTAGCTCTCAGTTAGCTCTCAGTTAGCCCTCAGTTAACTGGTTCTTGGTCTTCTGCTTGTTGGTGAATCAGAGACACCCAGCTGAGGCTTAGACCAAACACCATCATGGAGTTCATCGGGTTAAACTTCCTGCGGCGGCAGCAACAGCGAGGTGCTTTAGAGCAGGAGAAGAAGAAGAACTCCTCCATCCTGTAGAGTTTTCCTGCAGTCATTCAAGTTCACATCGTTGCTCGTGTTACCAGGACACTATGAATTACATAGATGTGAATGTGTAAAAAAACTGTCCAATTATTAATTTTTATGCTTAAAAAAAGAGCACTTTTGTTTGAATCCAGGCCTTTGAAGTGAAGCCAGTTTTAATAATCTCTGAATATTTCATGCTTCTTGGTCCACAGACAATCAGAGCCAATGGGGCTGAGAGGCCTTCAGGGCTGCGTGGAAATATGAACAAAACTATCTCAGTATGATTAGAGAAGGCAGAGAGATAAATAATGGAGGAAAATTCAGAGAAACAAAGATCCATCCATCCATCATCCATCATCCATCATCAATCCATCCATCCATCATCCATCATCAATCCATCATCCATCCATCATCAATCCATCCATCCATCATCCATCATCAATCCATCATCCATCCATCATCAATCCATCCATCCATCATCCATCATCAATCCATCATCCATCATCCATCATCCATCATCCATCATCAATCCATCCATCCATCATCCATCATCCATCATTAATCCATCCATCCATCATCCATCATCAATCCATCCATCCATCATCCATCCATCATCCATCCATCATCCATCATCAATCCATCCATCCATCATCCATCATCCATCAATCATCCATCATCCATCCATCATCCATCATCCATCATCAATCCATCCATCCATCATTCATCATCCATCCATCATCCATCATCAATCCATCATCCATCCATCATCCATCCATCATCAATCCATCCATCCATCATCCATCCATCATCCATCATCCATCATCAATCCATCATCCATCCATCATCCATCATCCATCATCAATCCATCCATCCATCATCCTTCCATCATCCATCATCAATCCATCATCCATCCATCATCAATTCATCCATCCATCATCCATCATCCATCCATCCATCATCAATCCATCCATCATCCATCATCAATCCATCCATCCGTCATCCATCATCCATCCATCATCCATCATCCATCCATCCATCATCCATCATCCATCCATCATCAATCCATCCATCATCCATCATCCATCATCCATCCATCCATCATCCATCCATCATCAATCCATCCATCCATCATCAATCCATCCATCCATCATCCATCATCCATCCATCATCCATCCATCCATCATCCATCCATCCATCATCCATCATCCATCCATCCATCCATCCATCCATCAATCATCCAATCCATCCATCATCATCCATCCATCATCCATCCATCATCATCCATCCATCCATCATCCATCATCCATCCATCATCCATCATCAATCCATCCATCCATCATCCATCATCAATCCATCCATCCATCATCCATCATCCATCATCAATCCATCATTCATCCATCATCCATCATCAATTCATCCATCCATCATCCATCCATCATCCATCATCAATCCATCATCCATCCATCATCAACCCATCCATCATCCATCCATCATCCATCATCAATCCATCCATCCATCATCATCATCAATCCATCCATCATCCATCATCCATCATCCATCATCAATCCATCCATCCGTCATCCATCCATCCATCATCCATCATCCATCCATCCATCATCCATCCATCATCAATCCATCCATCATCCATCCATCATCCATCCATCATCAATCCATCCATCCATCATCCATCCATCCATCATCATCCATCCATCCATCATCCATCATCCATCCATCCATCCATCATCCATCAATCATCAATCCATCCATCCATCCATCATCAATCCATCCATCCATCATCCATCCATCATCCATCATCAATCCATCCATCCATCATCCATCATCAATCCATCCATCCATCATCCATCATCAATCCATCATCCATCCATCATCAATCCATCCATCATCCATCATCCATCATCAATCCATCCATCCATCATCAATCCATCATCCATCCATCATCAATCCATCCATCATCCATCATCCATCATCAATCCATCCATCCATCATCAATCCATCCATCCATCATCCATCATCAATCCATCCATCCATCATCCATCATCCATCCATCATCCATCCATCATCCATTATCAATCCATCATCCATCCATCATCCATCCATCATCCATCCATCATCCATCATCAAACCATCATCCATCCATCATCAATCCATCCATCCATCATCCATCCATCATCTATCATCCATCCATCCATCCATCATCCATCATCAATCCATCATCCATCCATCATCCATCATCAATCCATCCATCATCATCCATCCATCATCCATCATCCATCATCAATCCATCATCCATCCATCATCCATCCATCATCAATCCATCCATCCATTATCCATCCATCATCCATCATCCATCATCAATCCATCCATCCATCATCCATCCATCCATCCATCATCCATCATCCATCATCAATCCATCATCCATCCATCCATCCATCCATCATCCATCCATCATCCATCCATCATCCATCATCAATCCATCCATTCATCATCCATCATCAATCCATCCATCATCCATCCATCATCCATCCATCATCAATCCATCCATCATCCATCATCAATCCATCCATCATCCATCCATCATCCATCATCAATCCATCCATTCATCATCCATCATCAATCCATCCATCATCAATCCATCATCCATCCATCATCAATCCATCATCCATCATCCATCCATCATCCATCATCAATCCATCCATCCATCATCCATCCATCATCAATCCATCATCCATCCATCCATCATCCATCCATCATCCATCCATCCATCATCCATCATCCATCATCAATCCATCATCCATCCATCATCAACCCATCCATCCATCATCCATCATCCATCCATCATCAATCCATCCATCCATCATCCATCATCAATCCATCCATCCATCATCCATCATCACTCCATCCATCCATCATCCATCATCAATCCATCATCCATCCATCATCCATCCATCATCCATCCATCATCCATCATCCATCCATCATCCATCATCCATCCATCCATCATCCATCATCCATCCATCCATCCATCATCCATCCATCATCCATCCATCAGTTCTGTTTCAAACTGGAAGCAAAAGTCTTTTCTTTACCACAGCAGACTCGAATCAATCAGGCTTCATATAAACAATATTTTCCTGGGTATTAAAATAATAATAATAATAATAATAATAATAATAATAATAATAATAATAATAATAATAATAATAATAATAATTATCAGCATCCGACAAAGAGATGCAGGCAAATGACAAGATGAAAGCAGATTGTCCCTGAGCCGAGTTAAATGCCTCTTTATTACAGTCGGCATGGTAAGTGCATACGTTGCAGCAACAACAACCTACAGAAAGTTGGAAGAGTTACGGATTCACACCCTGAATCCAGCTGGAACGATGCATCTTGTTTTTACACAGTGAGCATTTATTTTTGGGCGTTCTTTGTGTTTTTTCAGGACGGTGCCCTGAAGAGGAGGCCGGCCCGTTGGGTCAGCGGCGGCTCGTCTTCTGGACTCCAGGACTGAATATTTATCCTGCCTGTGTTCAAACTAAATAGATATTTCTGCTAATTAAGCCATAAGACCTTCCAAAATAAAGTGCAGCAGCTCTGAGTCGGCTTGATGTGAGGTTTCCGTCTCCTCTGCTTCTGTTTCTATCCATGGTAAAAAACTGAAACTGCTATTAGTTACTATTCTGTGGCAATAAGAACTAATTATGTCAATTATTCTGACTGTTTTATATGTGGATTAAGTTATGAACATATGGAATCACACCAGCTTGGTACTTTATTTTATTTTGAGGTTTCAGAGTAAAGGGGGATAAAATGTGCATATTTTTGATTAAGAAACAGCAACTGTTTACATTGTTTTCTATTTTTATTCTACAGTCCTGCTAAAATAAAGTGAAATTCGTTGATATAACAAATCCACACAGCTCAGGGGTTTGAAGACTTTTTGGAGGCGATCTTTACAAACATCAGCGCGCTCCATTAGTCAGATTTAGATTTTTATTGTGGGTTTTATTTAGCTGCGTTGGCTCTTTCTGGTCTTCTGCACTTTTTCCTTTGATCATCATAATTGCAAACATTAAATTTGTTAAAGAGTGAAAATGTGCATGAAAGAAGCTGACTGCTTTTAAGTCAGGAGAAAATGACAGATGCAACATTTCCTCTGTGATGGTCGTTCTCATTAGTTTAATGATTTATGTAAATCATCTTTCATATCTGGCATGAAACATCTGGACCACAAGCTTCACCTGGCTCCAATCTGATCAGAACTTTGTGTTTTGTTGACAAAATTTCATGACTATATTAGTAAATTGTTTGGAGATTTAGAGCCACGGAAAATAAGAAAAATGCAACATTTGATCTTTTGAAATGCATCACTTTATTATATTTTTCATATTTAAAAGATGAGACATGAGGAAGGGTTGGATGTGACATCTTTCACTCATAAATCAGACCTTCAGTCATTTAACAGGCAAATGGAAAAGTTTACTTTGACTTTAGTTTCTCTTTAGATTGATCATAGACAACCCTCATTCCCAGATTAGTTGTTTAGTCAAAACAAAGACATTTATCAGGATTTTGGTTCCCAGCAGAATAGTGAAATATTCCTCATGAGAGGATAAATCAGTTCGTTTGTGTTATCCATAATTAACACTAAATTGTTTTAAGTGGCAGCAGTTTTTGCTCAGTGGGACGATCAGCTGCTTGAAATCAGCAAACATTATTCAACTGATAGTTTGTGAATCAGCCGAGTGGATGAGCGCTTCAGAAGTTAAATATTTTAGAGTAAGCTAAGTGTGCTAAACTTTTTCAATGTGCTGAAAGTCAGCTCACTTGTTCAGAGGAGAGTCTCTGCCTGCAAGACAACATGCAGCAGAACCTGTACCAGATGATGCAGAAACCTGACCGGATCTCAGCCCAGCAGCAGAACCTTCTGGAAATACAGTCCGACCCAGACAGGAGCCGTTTTACCCGGCGTTCTGGTTCTGATGCTTCAAGCTGAACCAGGGTTTCCCCCAGTTACCAGCATTGAATTAAATCTGTCTGTTGCTCCTCTCTGCAGTGCAGCAGGTTGAACTCATCCTGCAGGGCCGGTCCAAAGCTGCATGAGGCCCGGGGCAGAACCTGACTGTGGGGCCCCTCTTGCTCCTAAAACATCAGAACCTCTAACAGCTTCTGTTAGATTTAATCTGGGAGATTAAAGTAGATTAACTGGCCAATCTAAAAATTAATGAGTTATAATCGCAGTTTATTCATTTGCATTTGAGAACAAACAGCTAAAACTCAAGTTGTGGGTTTAAATATTGTTTCACTGGCGATGTTTTCCAGCAACATGTAATTAGCCAGTGCTATTTTTACATTCTGCTTAACCTCTTCAATACAAAAACTCGGTGGTCGCCTCGGCGCCCGCTGTGAAGGACGACGGCC
>NW_026562376.1:687500-717500 GCF_027474105.1 Poeciliopsis prolifica | reverse complement strand
TTTAAACATCCCAGATTACCCAGCATGCATCTCTACAGCTTCACCACCGTTATGTAAGCCTCGTCAGGGAGGGAGAAACTTTGCTCTAACATTTCACTCACGATTTTGCTGCTCCTAAACTGAAACTGTTCATTTCCCAAGTGAAATCGGTGCGTTTTTATTTATGGCACATCCATTTCACCCAAATGGTTGTTGTGTGTTTTTGTCTTCCTTCAGTTGAGAGACGCAGCAGCGCTGAGGGCGGAGCGGCTTCACGCTCACTTTACCCACATGGGGTCACAAACATCCCAGGAAGAAACATGTGAGCTGACTGAGCTACGACTGATTTCTGTCCCTGAGTTCTAAGATTTTCCAATTAGCAGAGGCTGAAGTGGGGAACATTTAAGCATATCAGTCTGGTTGCACGCTCCAGCTGCTGTGTGAGGCGATTTCAGGCCCGGAGGGACGGCCGCGCACAGACCTCTGCATCAAAACAATTCCACAGCTAGCAGGAGGTGTGACACAAACAACAAGGTTCTTACCCTTCCCCAGTGAGCTGCACTGACAGCCGACCCACCTCCTCCCTCCAGCACACACACAGACACACACACACACACACACACGCACACACACACACACACCCACGCACACACACACACTGCCTGCCTTAGTGGAGTTATATATGCACACAGCCATACATGTCAAATCGGAGCTCCTGCAATCTGGACTCACCCTTCCTTCAAACTGCTTATCTCCTGGAGAAAGGATGAAAATGAATGGCTGCCATATGGAAGTGGTACGTTGTATGAGAAGAGGAAAACCTATTGGTGTGGAAAATCAATTTTGCCAAGTGGCACACATAAAGCTTTCTACGGGTTAAATAGCCGGCATTATCCCGTCTCCTCATGCAAGGCTGTGTGTGGAGGAAGAGCAGAGAGACGGAAGAACAAAGGATGAAAAGATAATCAAATTTGCAGATGGAAAGCAGGACTAGTGATGGGGGAGAATAAGTACCTTGTAAAGGGTGTGCTGCTGTCACCTGGGAGGAACATGTACCTGCACCAATGGCCTGTAGCAGCTGCTGAGCCCACAGACATGATTTACATTCCACAGGGTCTCCTGACTCCATATCCACCTCCAGTTTACCAGACTACAAATCTGCATAAATTCCCCAAAACTTCCCCTGAAGAGAGAGAAGATGCATGCCAGATGAAGTCAGTCCACCGTCCTTCATTACCTGATATCTGCAGGCATTCGCTCGCCTCACTGAGACCTCACTGAGCGGAACCGCATCAGTCTGAGCCACAGAGTCAGACTCCGGGCCGGGTCATGCTCCCTAGGGTCCAATTATCCGTCAGGAGACGGCCACAGCGTGGGTTTCTTCAGATGTTGGAGTCAGCAGACCGTCTGTCGGTGAGCTTCAGGTTCAGTTTGGAGTGAATTCAGAGAAACAGCTGTTTGTCTGTCCTCCACGCTAACGCCATCACTGCAGCAGGCGTCCGGCCCGACGCCACCAGGCTGGAAAAGACTGACTGCGTTCACAGAGAGCGAATGCGACTCGTATCTGACTTTTCCACATCAGTCTGGAAGGTCCAACTCCGACCTTTCACCCTGAGCACAATCCGCTCTGCTCCTCTTCCCCATGTGGGACTAAATCACATCCGATAGTTTCCAAAGCGTCTGAATTTAATCAACTTTTCCTTCATTGTCATAAAAACTCAGCAGCAGAAGAATCCAGACTGTAAATCTAAACTACGGCTGAAATGATGATAATGAAGTGGTGAAAACATCGGAGTCAGTGAACGCATCACATCCCAACCGACGACACCTGGTCCGACTCCGCATCCCAACAGAACCGGGTCAGAAGCTGCAGCTCCACTAAAGGCTACAGCTGTTAGCTTGATGAGCTTCCTGCTAACCATCTGCTGTCGCTCTCAGCAACTTTACAATCCATCCAGAGAGGCGGCCATCTTTACTGCCGTAAACAGAGCGCTGCGGCGGCCATCTTTACTGCGGCGGCCATCTTTACTGCCGTAAACAGAGCGCTGCGGCGGCCATCTTTACTGCGGCGGCCATCTTTACTGCCGTAGACAGAGCGCTGCGGCGGCCATCTTTACTGCCGTAAACAGAGTGCTGCGGCGGCCATATTTACTGCGGTGGCCATCTTTACTGCCGTAAACAGATTGCTGCGCCGGCCATCTTTACTGCGGCGGCCATCTTTACTGCCGTAGACAGAGCGCTGCGGCGGCCATCTTTACTGCCGTAAACAGAGTGCTGCGGCGGCCATATTTACTGCGGTGGCCATCTTTACTGCCGTAAACAGAGCGCTGCGGCGGCCATATTTACTGCGGTGGCCATCTTTACTGCCGTAAACAGATTGCTGCGGCGGCCATCTTTACTGCGGCGGCCATCTTTACTGCCATAAACAGAGCGCTGCGGCGGCCATCTTTACTGCGGTGGCCATCTTTACTGCCGTAAACAGCAACCTGGCCCCAGCTGAGGTCCTGGCATATGAATTATTAGTCCTACCAGTAAAGTAATGGCAGAAGAGAGCAGGTGCTGGTTACCTTGCCGATGAGCCTGGGAAACGGAGCCCTCTGGTTCTCGGTGACGATCATCGGCGGGACGAGGAGCGCTCTCTTCGATCGGTTATACCGCTTCTGGCTGAGGCCCAGAACGTCCTGCAACAAAACATAACATCTCATCAAGTTCCACCAACTACCCTGCAGCTTTAAAGGGCCTGGACAACCAACAACATCCCCTGTAATTCACCCAGAACCTGAACCAACAGCAGCTGTAATCACAGCCTCTTACATTAATGTCCCAGAAGTTTGTGAATGTCGAACGACGTGTCCTCATAAAGCAGAGCAGCTCTACAGACTCACGGTGACATGAAGTCAGCCTCGCAGCAGCTCTCTCTGGAATTAAATTCATACCTAATCCTGCATTCAGCTGCTGTGCAACATAACGACAGCAGAGAAAAAAGCAAAGCGAAAATAGAGGCTAAAATAAAGCAATGAGCGATGACACGTTTTTAGTAAAGCAGTTGCATTATTCAAACAGATGGAGTCGTTCTGAAATGTTGCTTCGATCTTGGAAAACATGAAATGCATAATCTTGTTTCATTTTCCTCCCTCCTGCTGCTGTAAACAAAGAAGTGGTTACAGAGTCTAATGTGGGAAATGTTCCTCTGCTCCAGCAGAACCAGGGAGGCGCTGGGAGTCTTCCGCCTGGATGTTGATGAAAATTGATGAAAATTACAGCCGACACAGAGAAAAGCGCCTGGCTGAGTCCGGGCTGGACTCTCCAGTTCTGCGTTTTATGACTCGGATGTTTGTGCTAAAACGGCTCCACAGCGTCTAAAGTGGAAACAGTGGAGACTCCAGTCATTTAATAAATTTAAGAAGTTAAATTATGAGACTGATCCACACGTCAAACCCAAAGAGTGATTAATATTACCGCGGATGTCGCCCAAAGTGAAGGAACATGTTTTAGTTTTCAGGCTGTAGAATCATTTAGAACGACTGAGTTTCTACCAACGGATCAGATAAATAAAACTTCACCAAACTGCACACCTCATACCACTCAAACATCACAGCCAGCGTCTGACACAATGTAGACTTTCTGTCTGCACCGATGAAGAATCAAGTAAAGCTTGACTGATTGTGATGATTTAAAGAGTTATGCATTGTTGGACAGAGTGAATCCCCAGATGATCAGCTGATCATCAAACATGAAATGAAAAAAGTAACTCCCTCTGAGGCCATCGATGCCAGGAGACTTTTCTCCTTCCATCCCAATAATCAAGAGAAGACTTGATTTTGTCTTTATTTGATTTTGACTTGATTTTGTCTTTATTTGATTCTCTCTCAAATAAAAACAAAATAAAACTTTAAAGAATGTCAGTAAAAGACATAATTCAGTCTAGAGGACAGATGTTTGTAATTCTGACTGATTATACATTTTTCTCTGGATTATTTATTCTGCTGTTCAGTGATTTGTTTGCATGAACTGCTGTTCAATCGGTGACGACCTTTGACCCCACTCCTCTCACCAGAACAGACAGGTGAGAAAGAGGGAAAGTCCAACCACAAACCCAAGTGGAGCAGAACCGTCCAGAGACACTGAGCGCCGGCAGAAATGACATTTTTTAATGGGACGCACTCAAGGGTGACCTCTGAAATGTCAGAGGCAGAAAAGTGAAGCCGGACGAGAAGCTGTAAAACACAACGCTTCTGAAAAACGTCGCAGATCAAACTGACAATTTCACACAAAAGAGCCGTCGCAGCATCACTTCATTGCAGCATAATACCATTGCAGCATCACTTCAGTGCACCATCACAGTGTCTGAGCATCAGAGCATCACAGCGTTGCAGTATCACACCATTGCAGCGTCACGCCATTGCTTCATTGCAGAATAAAAGCGTTGTTTCACTGCGGCATCACACCACTGCAGCATCATAGCGTCGCTTCATTGCAGCATCAAAGGATCGTTTCACTGCAGCACCACAGCATCGTTTCATTGCAGCATTAACCCTTCGCAGCACCACAGCGTCGTTTCATTGCAGCATTAACCCGTCGCAGCACCACAGCGTCGTTTCATTGCAGCATTAACCCGTCGCAGCACCACAGCGTCGTTTCATTGCAGCATTAACCCGTCGCAGCACCACAGCGTCGTTTCATTGCAGCATTAACCCGTCGCAGCACCACAGCGTCGTTTCATTGCAGCATTAACCCGTCGCAGCACCACAGCGTCGTTTCATTGCAGCATTAACCCGTCGCAGCACCACAGCGTCGTTTCATTGCAGCATTAACCCGTCGCAGCATCACAGCGTCGTTTCACTGCAGCATTAACCCGTCGCAGCATCACAGAGTCGTTTCATTGCAGCATTAACCCGTCGCAGCATCACAGCGTCGTTTCATTACAGCATTAACCCGTCACAGCATCACAGCGTCGTTTCACTGCAGCATTAACCCGTCGCAGCATCACAAAGTCGTTTCATTGCAGCATTAACCCGTCGCAGCATCACAGCGTCGTTTCATTGCGGCATTAACCCGTCGCAGCATCACAGAGTCGTTTCATTGCAGCATTAACCCGTCACAGCATCACAGCATTGTTTCATTGCAGCATTAACCCGTCACAGCATCACAGCGTCGTTTCATTGCGGCATTAACCCGTCGCAGCATCACAGAGTCGTTTCATTGCAGCATTAACCCGTCACAGCATCACAGCGTCGTTTCATTGCAGCATTAACCCGTCGCAGCATCACAGAGTCGTTTCATTGCAGCATTAACCCGTCGCAGCATCACAGAGTCGTTTCATTGCAGCATTAACCCGTCGCAGCATCACAGCGTCGTTTCATTGCAGCATTAACCCGTCACAGCATCACAGCATTGTTTCATTGCAGCATTAACCCGTCGCAGCATCACAGCGTTGTTTCATTGCAGCATTAACCCGTCGCAGCATCACAGCGTTGTTTCATTGCAGCATTAACCCGTCGCAGCGTTACAGCATCACAGCATCGCGTCTGCCTGATGTTGGAAGAGCTCGGAGGCCGGCAGCCTGTGACTTCATGGCCTCCATGCCTTCTTTCTTCTGGTGGATATGGTGCAGGTGGTGCTGCGGCATCATGATGGTGGCATAGCGGCGCTCAGCAGGACTGAACCGTGTTTTCGTGCTGCTGATGACGGCGGCTCACCGTTTTGCCAGACGCCAGCTCAATTCCTGCTGCTCCGAAGCTCATTCGGACGTTTCTCCAGCTTCCCTCCACTCTTCCTCTTTGTGCTGCGTTTGTGTAATGAACAGTGTTCGTACAGTACAGTGACACTGGAGGAGAAGGGCACTATGAATCTTTAATGTGTACTTTTCATAAATTACTGCTGCACCATCACACTGGCAGCACTGAAGCATCTGCTTCTCGTCCTCCAGGTGATTGTTGGGGGATTTAAAGAGAGGAAAACTGAACCTGGCCAGCATGAGACAGGATGGAGGCTTCACATCCATCCTTCAGAGTAAACAGCAGTGTGTGTGTGTGTGTGTGTGTGTGTGTGTGTGTGTGTGTGTGTGTGTGTGTGTGTGTTTCTGCAGTCTGAGAACAGGGAATCTCTGTCACTGTCAGCGGAGCTACAAGCTCCTGCAGCAGCAAAGTCGTGTCCTTGTCCATTCTGCCATTTTTACCCACACCGCTATATTGAGAAGTGCCATTACTCATTTGTGACAACGTGCTGCAGACCCGGAAAGAAATGGGCGACATCAAGGCCGCCGCTGGCCAGCGGTGACAGCAGCACCAGGTTATTTGACCTGGGATACATTAAAACAAGAAACCAGCTCCATTACGGCTCTTAATGAGTCACTGAAACACATCCACCCATCTATTATCCATCCACCCATCTATTATCCATCCACCCATCTATTATCCATCCATCCATTATCCATCCATCCATCCATCCATCCATCCATCCATCCATCCATTATCCACCCATCCATTATCCACCCATCTATTATCCATCCACCCATCTATTATCCACCCATCCATTATCCACCCATCTATTATCCATCCATCCATTATCCATCCATCTATTATCCATCCATCCATTATCCATCCATCTATTATCCATCCATCCATTATCCATCCATCTATTATCCATCCATCTATTATCCATCCATCTATTATCCATCCATCCATTATCCATCCATCCATCCATCCATTATCCATCCATCCATCCATCCATTATCCATCCATCTATTATTCATCCATCTATTATCCATCCATCCATTATCCATCCATCTATTATCCATCCATCTATTATCCATCCATCCATCCATTATCCATCCATCCATCCATTATCCATCCATCCATCCATCCATCCATCCATTATCCATCCATCCATCCATCCATTATCCATCCATCCAGTTTAATTTAAATTTGTAAAGTGAGGCACGATTTTGTGTTCATCCTGTAGAAATTAAAATATACTGACGTGAAAATTTGAAAAAGTTTAACACACTTGAAGACATTTCCTAAAATTCAAAGTCAGACATTTATCACTTCAGGACATAAAAAGCAAATTAATGTTTTAATCATCTGTCATAATGTGAACGTCTTTGTGGCAAAGCGACTGTTGCTCTTCTGCATTCAGTCCTCTAAGTTATAAAACATCATATTTAAGTCAACATGGTTGGACTGTTAAGCAAATTGAACAGAAAATTACAAACTTTACTTTTAATGGTTTTGTTTGTTGGAGAGCTGCTCCCAGTGATGATCCGCCGCTGCCCAGGCTTCACCTTCCTCATCATCCTCATCATCCAATTTTAGCTCTTGTGGCCGCCACGTAATTTTAGGGTTTCTTCCAAGAGTTTTATGCAGTGACCTACTTCTGCTGCAGAAAACGGTTTGCAAACGAAAGAAAACTGAGGTCAGCATTTTATCTGACAGCAAACAAAACAAACACAGATCATCGTTTTAGATTGATAAGGTCAAAGTGGATTCCTTTGATGCTACAAATGATTAAATAATCCTGTAGCAATGATTAATCACTTGGCTTATCAGGGAATGGACACATTCAGCCTGATTACTTAGTTACTAACTAAGTAAGTAAGTAAGTAACTTTAACTCAGTCAGCTTTCAGGAGGTGTTATTTGTTGTGCTGCTTCTTAGCAGAGTTTGGTATGATGGGATGCAGGAAGAGGGAAAGATGATTTATGTTGTGTTGTTATGTTGGCAGGATGTCACATCTTCGTCGTCGTCCCAAAAGCCTGGCTGAGCGCTGAGAGCCGGCTTACAGAAAATCTGTTTCCCTCTGCAGGATCAGGCTTTTTCAGGAGACACAATATTACATTTCAGCCTGAGCACATGGAAAATATATAAAACATAACAAAAGAACAATAAACAAGCTTTTTATTTTGGGTCTTATCAGCTGCTACATTTGAACGGTGCCTGTTTATGCTCCCTGAAGGCAGAGAAATGCTCTGCACAACTGCTGCGCTGCCAAAACAACAAGAAACAATACAGAGAGGAAAGTGTGTATCTTGGAGCATGCACTTGTTAAATTGAAATGCGTTCTTCCATTAATTCACATATTGATCGGTTGCAAAAAAGGGGGGAATAAATTACTCATTAAATTCAGAGTTTTGCTTATAACAGGAATCATTCATCAGTCACTTATCTCCCTCTGGGCCTGTGTTACACCAAACTAGTGCTGACAAATTACAACCTGATTCTCTGCACCTCCACTGCAGGCACTTATCACTTATCAGCCCAATGTGCTGCACCAGGCCATTTGTTCTGCCAATACTTCCACACTGGAATGTTTCCGCTCTGCAGGAGACTGGAAACAAAAAGGAGGTTTTGGCAAATATGAATCCAACGGCAAACAAAAGCACGACAACAAGCTGCAAAAGCAGAGAGCATCTGAGTGCTAAGATAATTGAAAAACAGCAAAGATGCGTTGAAGCAGCTTGAAAAGCACAAATATTATCTCAGATTTAGATTTCAGTCGGTGGGATTTGAGTGCATCAGAAACAAGATTTTAAATACTCAGCAGCTGCTGCTGTGAAGAGACGTTTGATGGCGGCCTGAGACGGCGCCGGCCTGCAGCAGCGCAGGATGTAGACAGATGAGACTTCCTGACGAGTCTCAGAGTGACGGTGGAATAACGAGAGCTTTTTCCTGCTCACTCTCATGCAGACGGTTGTTTCCAGCTTTGTTTGCCTCTTACCTGCTTAATGCGTCGCGTGACCACGGCGATTCTCACTGAAAGCTGGATGCGTGTCGTTTAAGGCAGACGGAGGACTTTGAAGCAGAGATGAAAGACCAAATCATTTCCTAAATGAAGCTTTCATCTGCCAGTGCAATTGGGCAGCAGATTTCCATATGTTAACATACTGGCCACTTTATTAGGCACAGCTGGTTAGCACCAAATAACAAAGGTCAAAGGTCAATTATCATAAAAACTACCAACAAAATCAGCAACATTTTCAATTCAAAAATCCTCCAAATGCAAACCACGTCTGCCAGAACCTCAAGTCCAACAACCAGAAGCTACTAAATTATTAAATCTGCAACAAAGACATTTACAGTTTTTAATTTGTTAAGGTTCATCAGATTAGAGCAAAACATATTTTATTTATTCATCTTTCAAAGATTCAATTGCATTTCAAAGATTTCTGTCCAAATTATTAATGACATCTTTCTCTTACACTGGAAACTGTTTAATACGACACAATAAATTCACCTGTTCATAACCAAGTCTGAACTAAGACTGTTTATCCAGAGACTTTACTGATTAAATCAGCTGTTCTCGAATTAAACTCAGAAATATAAAAATGACCCAAATCCTGTTCTTACCCTGGAAATAAATTTGTTCAAAGTTTGGATCAATACGAAAAAAGATATGAGATAAAATCAGATTTCATTTATTTGCATTGTTATTTTGGTCCACGGGACAAAAAGTTTGGAAAGCCTTAATGTAGATGAATGAATGATGAATGAATGAATGAGTTACTGTCTTCATTCAGCACTGAATAAGTCATTTATTACACAGGTTTTCCAGTCCTAACTGTAAACTTGGAGAGCTGCTGATCATAAAGAATCTGAAGCTTTAATGAACTGCAGGAAGAAACACTTTGAGCAAACAGCAGCTGAGCCTTTTAGGACCTTGGTCAATATCCATAGTGACACTGTGTCATCAATCAGAGCATAAATGTCTCCATGTCCTAAAGCCGGAGGATCAGCACTGATTACATTTCATCTTCAGGAAGACAAGCATGTTCCAAATTTAATCTCAATACTTCAGAGAGTTGTTAAGACATTTGAGAAATTCAATTAAATCTGCTAATGCCAGCAGAGCGAGATGTAAGGACGGCGACATGACAGAGTCAAAGGATCCGTCTCCAGGGACCGCGGCGGCAAATAATTATATTAAATGTCAGAATAATCTATTGTGACCCCGAGTGCTACACCAATTACCTGACAGAGAAATCCCATGTCTGCAGCAGGATACATGATCACAAAATTCACTAAATGAAAATGTCACCTCAGAAAATGTAAACAAAGGAAGAAAAGCTGAATGAAATGCAAACCACGTCTGCCAGAACCTCAAGTCCAACAACCAGAACCCCTGAGATCCACAAAAACACCTGAGAAGTACAGGACGATGGTGATGAGGATGAGGATGATGGGAATGAGGATGAGGATGACGATGATGGTGATGAAGATGAGTGTGATAGTGATGAGGATGATGGTGATAGTGATGAGGATGATGACAATGATGGTAATGAGGATGATGACAATGATGGTGATGAGGATGAGTGTGATAGTGATGAGGATGATGGTGATAGTGATGAGGATGATGACAATGATGGTAATGAGGATGATGACAATGATGGTGATGAGGATGATGGAAATGAGGATCATGGTGAGGATGATGGTGATGAAGATGAGGGTGATAGTGTTGAGGATGATGGTGATAGTGATGAGGATGATGGGAATGAGGATGAGGATGGTGGGAATGAGGATGAGGATGATGGGAATGAGGATGAGGATGATGGGAATGGGGATGAGGATGATGGAAATGAGGATGATGGTGATTGTGATGAGGATGATGGGAATGAGGATGATGGGAATGAGGATGAGGATGACGGGAATGAGGATGAGGATGGTGGGAATGAGGATGAGGATGGTGGGAATGAGGATGAGGATGATGGAATGGGGATGAGGATGATGGGAATGAGGATGATGGTGATTGTGATGAGGATGATGGGAATAAGAATGATGGGAATGAGGATGAGGATGATGGGAATGAGGATGAGGGGAATGGGGATGAGGATGATGGGAATGAGGATGATGGTGATTGTGATGAGGATGATGGGAATAAGAATGATGGGAATGAGGATGAGGATGATGGGAATGAGGATGAGGATGATGGGAATGGGGATGATGGCGATGAGGATAGTGACAGTGATGAGGATGATGATATCTGACTGACGGATCATCCTTGTTTCTGTCTTTCACGCTGAAGGTAAAGTCTCTGCTGGTTTAAAGTCTCTGCTGGTTTAAAGTCTCTGCTGGTTTAAGTCTCTGCTGGTTTAAAGTGTCGCCACCATCAGACCAGTAAATCGCTTCAATCTGAAAGGAGTCAGGAATCCTGCGTCGTCTTCATGCCGCACCTTTGAGGTCATGCAAATATGTTAATGGATGATAACTGAATCTGCATCAGTGGGCTTCCTATCTCAACATAATTAGGATTCATGAACATATGCAGAAGTGAGACTGGCAACAGATGCCTCCAAACATTTGATCAATTCCGTTTTTTAATTTATTACACTTGCAATTAAGATGGCTGACGCATGAATGATCTGTGAATGCTTCGCTGACAGAGTTTTTCCTTCAAACGTTTTGAACTTTCTGCAGAGTTTTGTCTGCAAATCAAAGTGACATATTTGGGGAAATAAATGGGTCATTTTGAGATACAACTGATAGGAAGATCCATTTTATTCTGTGTGAGTAATAAATATTAATGTTGATACAAAAGGATTTATGATGATGAAGATGCAACAGTCGGATGGTAGAGTTTTTATTTTCCAGCTGTTTTTAGCAGTCACATCTTAGTGATGCTAAGAGATCTTCATCAGCGCAGACAGAGCATCTGCTCAGCGTAGCACCAGATTAAATATCTGGATGTTTCTAAGACATCTGAATGCAGTTGACTAATTTTGCAGTAGCGCTGCAGACGCCATGACGACACAGCAGGAAATGGAAACATGTGGAAAAGTCAAAATACGGAGCTTCATCTGATTGTTTTAAAGAAAAATCCAGATCAGGTTCCTTTGAAACCTGATCTGGATTTTTCTTTTTTAATCATGACGGACACTTTGTGGAGTGTTTATCATATTTTCTCAATCAGAATCGTATTTTTTACATTTCTTCAATAAAACCGCCACTTTCAGAGCTCTTGTTAAAAATAATACACAAAATCACAAAATCTGACCAAGTTTCTCTAGTTTCCAGCAGAAATATCTTACAGACAAAACTAACTATTAAGTTAGCTTTCATAGGAGTTTATTTGAAGTCAATAATTCCTTTATAATGACAGAAAATGAAATTCAACATGGGAAAAATGTTGTGAAACAATTTACCAGTTTCTCTAATCTAAAGCATCCTCTGCATAAACTGAGCTTCATTCTTTCCAGTTTCCACGTCAGCTAGAGAGGCAGGACTCAGCTGGAGCTACTCACCCTGAACGTGTTCTGTGACCGGGCAGGAAGTCCGGAGACGTCCACCTGCGCCCGGTCGTCTGCGTGCGATCCGAAGCCGCGGACCAGCAGCATCGGCCCGCAGGACTCCACGTCCCGATGGGGAACCAGGTTCAGGTCCGGGTCCACGTGGAACCTGGGGTCTGACACTTCGAACGACACGTCCTCGTTCCCCGCGCAGTCATCGAACTCCACTGCAAGAAACGCACACACACACCACTGTGACTGTTCCAGCAAATTACAAACAACAGAACCGCAGCAAGAGCCATGACAGTCGCCGAGGTGCACAGCAGAACCTGTCAAACAACACATGAAGCAGGAAGCTGAGACATAAACACATCGCCGGAGGAAAAACACGCAGCGGAGCAAAGAGCAGCATGTTCACAGGGAACGTCAGCAGCCGAGGCTGTCTGGACGCATTAACGCCTCCGGCTCCCTGGGGGCGCTGTGGTAAGCACGACACACATATGGAGACCTTCGTCCTCGGCGCGGCCGTCGCAGGTAGATTCCCGGCCTGGTGATCTTTGCTGCATGTCTTCAATTTGTTCTCCATTCATGTTGAAGCAGATATAATCGGATGTAATGAAGCTCATCGCTGCTCAGAGCTAAAGGAGCATTTAGTAAGAAGGCCGTCCAGTTATCATAACTCATAAAAAGTTGTCCTTTAAAAGTGCGTTGCTCAAGTTGCTTTAGGATGAACTCTGATCTCTGCAGACTTGGCTTCGTACCAGCAAACATGTTGAAATATTAGCTTAATTATGCTGGTTTTTAATGATGTTTAACTTGCATAAAACTGAACTGAAACAGCTAGTTTAGATCACTGCGGTGGAACTGCTTTGTTTTTTCCAGCTCTCTCCGAAGAGCTCTCCTGTTTAGCATTTTTCTAAGGTCATTAATGTTTGGTTGTGCTTTTTGAATCAGATGGTCATGTTGATCTGTTGGTGTGATTTTATGCATCTGATTGTTTGAATAAATTCTGGCTGCTTGTGACTGTTGTTTTAATGGTTTGACCTTTGACCTTAATGGACCTGGAGAGACAAGTCAACAACCAGCAACAAGTCGAAACACATCAGAACGTCTGCAGAGTGTGAACAGGTCAAGGTTCAGCTCTGAGTTTGGAGAAAAACAGTCAATAATCATGAAGATGAAATCTGGTGAAAGCAACATTACGGTTTAGAAACAATTAACTATGATTTCTGTTTTATCAAAGGGCTAATTTACATTCAGTGGCGCTACAATGTTCAATAAATTACAACATCCAGCCTTCAGGAAATGAATGCTTTAATTAATGCAAGGTTTCTGTAGCATTGTGTCTGTAAGGGTGAGGTTGCTGACTGAAGCTTTGACATCATCACATTATTGTGATGTTTTCTGTGTTTCTGTGAGAGCTTAAAGTGGTTCTCTGCTCCGGCTGCGAACCGGAGAACCAGCTGAGCCCAAAGCTCCGGTCTCTGCCGGGTCTGTTGGAGACTTCCCGTCGTTCCGGTCCGGCGGATCGGCAGACGAGCGAGCAGGAACAGACTCAGCACAGAGCTGGTTATGAAACCGGCCAGAACCAGGCCGGCCTTCCTTCTCCTCCGCTGAGAACAAAGAGAAACTTTCCACAGGACAACAAGCTGCAACTACCCAGAACAACATCTCTTCACGTCGGATTTGAAAAACAAACTATCAGTCCTGTAGTTTTAAAACTGAGGAATATCTTCTCTATGCCGACACTACCATGCATATATTTACTTTAAATCACTCATATAGTGTTAATTACCTGCAGACAAAAGCAGCACAAACACCTTTATGTCCTCTAATAAAAGCAGGCCGTTTGTATGCGTTGGTGCTCGGAGCGACGCGCAGCAGCAGCCATCCATTAATGTAATTAATACTTTTCTCTCTGCTGCCTTCAGCAGCGAGTGTAACAGAACCAGTCCGTGGTCGGTCGTCCCTGACTCTGATCAATAGGCTGCGGTTTATCACAACGCTCATTTGATACACTTAACCTTTGTATCCGTTCAGTCTGGCTTCTATCGCCTCTTTGCAGACAAAATCTTTATTTACCATCGAGAGGAGGAGAGTATCAGAGAGAAGATGAGAAAGTGAAATGAATCAGAAAATGGCAGGATTAGTACGAGTCCAACAGGCAGCGAGGGAGGAAGTCAGCAGCTTCTGCAGGGAAACGCTGCGCTGTTGTGCAAACTCAACGCTCTCTTCTAAGCCAAAGCATGAAAGATGTGTTCATTTCCATGCCCATTACAAGCCCCATATTTATTTCAATAACATGGCTGACTCTTTGGAGGCTGCAAATTGCAGCACCAAACAGTGTCAGTGGCATTTCAAAGGCAGTCGAGTGTTTGATGATATTCTAATGCTGTCAGCTTTTGGGGATTTCTCTGAAAAAACTGAATTGACAGCACTGAAGTCAGACAACAATGACAGAATGTAAGTTACCCGACTTCAGCGCCGCTGCACAGCCACCACTCCTCCAGAACCAGCAGAACACAGATCAGGGGCGCCAACATCTCCACAGGAAGCACAGCTAAAGCTTAGCTTAATGTTTATATGAACTAAAACTCATGTGATCGACCATCAAGATATGAGAGAGCAGCCGAGGTTACACAACTCCGCAGGTACCTTATCAGGCCGAGCATGCTAACCGTGCTAAACTGTCCCTGGTTATCAGGCCTAGCTCATTTAGCAGTTAGCATGCTAACCGTGCTAAACTGTCCCTGGTTAACAGGCATAGCTCATTTAGCAGTTAGCATGCTAACCGTGCTAAACTGTCCCTGGTTATCAGGCCTAGCTCAGTTAGCAGTAGCATGCTAACCATGCTAAACTGTCCCTGGTTAACAGGCATAGCTCACTTAGCAGTTAGTATGCTAACTGTGCTAAACTGTCCCTGGTTATCAGCCCCAGCTCAGTTAGCAGTAGCATGCTAACCATGCTAAACTGTCCGTGGTTATCAGCCCTAGCTCAGTTAGCAGTAGCATGCTAACCATGCTAAACTGTCCCTGGTTATCAGCCCTAGCTCAGTTAGCAGTAGCATGCTAACCATGCTAAACTGTCCCTGGTTATCAGGCCTAGCTCAGTTAGCAGTAGCATGCTAACCATGCTAAACTGTCCCTGGTTATCAGGCCTAGCTCAGTTAGCAGTAGCATGCTAACCATGCTAAACTGTCCGTGGTTATCAGCCCTAGCTCAGTTAGCAGTAGCATGCTAACCATGCTAAACTGTCCCTGGTTATCAGCCCTAGCTCAGTTAGCAGTAGCATGCTAACCATGCTAAACTGTCCCTGGTTATCAGCCCTAGCTCAGTTAGCAGTAGCATGCTAACCATGCTAAACTGTCCCTGGTTATCAGCCCTAGCTCAGTTAGCAGTAAGTGAGGTTTGCTGGTCCAGTATGTCCAACTTCCTGTGATACGTTCAGCTGGTTTCTAACTGCTCTCTCGCGCCACACTGTGGCAGCCTGCAGGAACAGCTCACGTACCTCTGTAGACAATAATTTGCTTCTGTAACATTTGTTTTAAAGCACCAACCATTTTCCTCGGAGCTGATTGGTTGAAGCCCTAAGAGCAGAAATAATTCAGACTGTAGATTTTAGTTTCTGCATGTATTAATGCATGTTAAAGAATATGTAGAGTCTGAACTATATAGTTCTAATGGTTTCTATTGGTCTAAAGGGATTTCAGATTGCAGCTGATAGTGGGGAAAAAAAGCAAAACGCTTTTTAAATTTCATTTATTTAAGTTAGAGGGGCAAAGAACAGAGTCAGTTTGGTGACTTAAGATATTAATTTATACATTTAGACTTATTTTTAAAAAGTTAAGTCTTCAGTTTATTTTTATTAGACTAATTTATCTTTCATGATAACTAAATCCCTAAAAACACAATCATCAAAATGCAGTTGAATACATATTTTTGTGAACAGAGAATAAATTCCTGGTTGATAATGCTGAACTTTATGAGATTATTAAGCCGCTTCCAGCTTTTGTCCGTCACATAACTGAGATTTCTTTCCCTCCTGTCAGGCACTAAAGTTTTCCTTTGAGATGTTTTGAAGACTATTTTCTGCCTTGTAACAAAATGTCAAGCCTCATGATGGCAGAGATGTGAATCAGAGGAGTAATCTGAAGGTGGCAGAGCGGCTGAGAGCCGATCGCTGCAGAGTGTCTCCAGTAATCACCAGGCTGCTGCTGCTGTTGTTGCTGCAGCTGCTGCTGTTGTTGCTGCTGCTGGTGATGCTGCTGCTGTTGCTGCAGCTGCTGCTGTTGCTGCAGCGGCTGCTGTTGCTACAGCTGCTGCTGTTGCTGCAGCTGCTGCTGTTGCTGC
Organism: Poeciliopsis prolifica; assembly: GCF_027474105.1. Classification (NCBI taxonomy): domain Eukaryota; kingdom Metazoa; phylum Chordata; class Actinopteri; order Cyprinodontiformes; family Poeciliidae; genus Poeciliopsis; species Poeciliopsis prolifica. The sequence continues at coordinate 700,952 of NW_026562376.1, read as the reverse complement.
AGCTGCTGTTGCTGCTGCTGGTGATGCTGCTGCTGCAGCTTCAGTTGCTGCAGCTGCTGCTGTTGTTGTTTGTTGACAGTTTGACCACTTATTTAAGAAAGTTAAATATGTCAAGCTGCTGCAAGGCGCCGGGTCAGAATGGAACCGGGTCATAATGGAACCGGGTCAGAATGGAACCGGGTCAGAATGGAAACGGGTCAGAATGGAACCGGGTCATAATGGAACCGGGTCAGAATGGAACCGGGTCAGAATGGAACCGGGTCAGAATGGAACCGGGTCAGAATGGAACTGGGTCAGAATGGAACCGGGTCAGAATGGAACCGGGTCAGAATGGAACCGGGTCAGAATGGAACCGGGTCAGAATGGAACCGGGTCAGAATGGAACCGGGTCAGAAGGCTACCGGGCAGCACAGCATCAGAATCCAACATGGCGGTTGAGTCGCATCAGATTAGATCATTTCTGCTTCATCATCAGAAAATCAACAAAACAAACTTTAATCTGAAGCTCTAAGAACGATTTAAATATTTTAGCATAAAAGTATAAAAACATGTTTCCATGAAAAGTGTTTACTGATGGAGCTTTTTATGTCTTCAAAGTAGATTGATCATAATGTTTGCATGATATTACAGAAACAGACTGAAGTTACTGAAGTTTCCATTTCACAGCCCTGAAGATGAAAACCTTCCTGACAAACATGTAGTTTCAACATGTCAGACAGAAAATCACAAAATCTCTCGAGATAAAACGTGAGTTCAGAGCAAACAAACATGGCCGACAGGAAGAAACAACGGAGAAGACGACAGGAATATCCAGAACTTGGCCTCAATCAGAGCGACTTGCAGTAGGAGGAACTGCAATCAGTGTGAAGCTGAATTAACTCCTTCAGAACCGGGTAACAGAACCAGCTGAGTTCTGCTGCTGAGCGTCTCCTCAGGGAGGTCGCTGACCTCCAGCGACCTCCATGTTGGGACGAGGCGCAGCGGCTTCCTGTCCAGGGCCTCTGTGGAACGGTTCTGATTGGCTGATGATAAAGGGTGATCATTTATATGCAGCAGATGAACTTTAGGTGTAAATTCTGCTATTTCATTCCAGCCGCGTGTTGCAGGAATCATATTCATCCTCAACAAAAGGAACAACAGGAACCAGAAGCTTATTAAATTTGATTCTGAATCTTTCCTTTGACATAATTGCAGCGTGTTGCTCTCCCGGCGGATGCGGAGATTCTGTTAATAATCAGCGGCGTTCATCAGGATGCAGATCCGGTCGGACTCTGCTCTGCTGCGTGCTGATTGGCTGCAGCCAGATGTCCCACAGACATATCCTCTAAAGATTTGACGCCTCTGAATGCGTTGGTTTGTTCTAGTGGACGTTCTGCGGCTTGCCTCTGATCCAAACTAGGAGGCTGAACCTATGAAGGCGATGCTCACAGCTCAGACGGATACCGACGGACGCGCCCTTTCATTCCTTGCAGTGTGGAAGCGTGTCTGATGCTGACAGCGACGGTAAACATCTGGCGTCTGCATGCATGCAGTGCATGCAGAGTCCCGCAGGCGCAGGCTTTGAAGTTCCCCGTCTTCACCTGTTTGAACTCGCTTCATTCCAAACACAAAAACAAAACGCATGGAAGCGTTCAGGGAGCCGCTGACGGACCGCCGTCTCTGAGATGTAACTCATAATAAAGCACAGTGACCTTTGGAAATGAGAAAGTCACAATTAACAGGTTCTGGTGGCAGAAAAGCAGCGAATGTGAAACACTGTGTGGTCCAAATCAACACATGAAGACACATTGTGTCTGTTCACAAACTGAAACTCAGTCTGAACGCCGACATTTGGTCTAAAGATCGATTTCTGAGCTATTGGGTTATAACAGCTCTGGACGTTTAGACTTCAGGGTTTTTGTGGAAAGGAGATGAAGATGACCAGACTGAGGAAGAGGAGAAAAATGGCTAAAACAGGTAAACACAACACCAGACCACACCGAGCCGCAGGAGAATCCAGAGCAGAGCAGAAGCGTCTAAATGTTTTACTGTTTAATGGAGAGCAAAGATGCTCCAAGTTTTGGAACTTTGGGTGGAATCGCCCTTTAGCTAGTTCAGGAGCTGCAATCAGAAGCCAACTTCATGGGCTAATGATGAAGTTGGCTTCTCTGACGTAGAGCGTCGCTGCAAAGACGCTCATGGTTAGCATTAGCGTCAAAAAATTCAACCAAATTACCTGTTTGCTACCATTTTCACTTCCAATTTGATTTAACTTTCCATTAGCTCATGCTAGCAGTATTAGCTCATGCTAATGCTGTTAGCTCATTATAATGCTGTTAGCTCCTGCTAATGCTGTTAGCTCCTGACTCCACCCCCTGTCTCCTCCTCCTGTCTCCTCCTGCTGTCTCCTCCTGCTGTCTCCTCCTCCTGTCTCCTCCTGCTGTCTCCTCCTTCTCCTGCTGTCTCCTCCTGCTGTCTCCTCCTGCTGTCTCCTCCTGCTGTCTCCTCCTGCTGTCTCCTCCTCCTGTCTCCTCCTGCTGTCTCCTCCTTCTCCTGCTGTCTCCTCCTGCTGTCTCCTCCTGCTGTCTCTCCTGCTGTCTCCTCCTCCTGTCTCCTCCTGCTGTCTCCTCCTCCTGTCTCCTCCTGCTGTCTCCTCCTGCTGTCTCCTCCTTCTCCTGCTGTCTCCTCCTGCTGTCTCCTCCTGCTGTCTCCTCCTCCTGTCCTCCTGCTGTCTCCTCCTCCTGTCTCCTCCTGCTGTCTCCTCCTGCTGTCCTCCTCCTGTCTCCTCCTGCTGTCTCCTCCTCCTCCTCCTGCTGTCTCCTCCTGCTGTCTCCTCCTCCTGTCTCCTCCTGCTGTCTCCTCCTGCTGTCTCCTCCTGCTGTCTCCTCCTTCTCCTGCTGTCTCCTCCTGTCGTCTCCTCCTGCTGTCTCCTCCTGCTGTCTCCTCCTCCTGTCTTCTCCTGCTGTCTCCTCCTCCTGTCTCCTCCTGCTGTCTCCTCCTCCTGTCTCCTCCTGCTGTCTCCTCCTGCTGTCTCCTCCTCCTGTCTCCTCCTGCTGTCTCCTCCTTCTCCTGCTGTCTCCTCCTGCTGTCTCCTCCTGCTGTCTCCTCCTCCTGTCTCCTCCTGCTGTCTCCTCCTCCTGTCTCCTCCTGCTGTCTCCTCCTGCTGTCTCCTCCTTCTCCTGCTGTCTCCTCCTGCTGTCTCCTCCTCCTGTCTCCTCCTGCTGTCTCCTCCTCCTGTCTCCTCCTGCTGTCTCCTCCTGCTGTCTCCTCCTCCTGTCTCCTCCTGCTGTCTCCTCCTCCTGTCTCCTCCTGCTGTCTCCTCCTGCTGTCTCCTCCTCCTGTCTCCTCCTGCTGTCTCCTCCTGCTGTCTCCTCCTTCTCCTGCTGTCTCCTCCTGTCGTCTTCTCCTGCTGTCTCCTCCTGCTGTCTCCTCCTCCTGTCTTCTCCTGCTGTCTCCTCCTGTCTCCTCCTGCTGTCTCCTCCTCCTGTCTCCTCCTGCTGTCTCCTCCTGCTGTCTCCTCCTGCTGTCTCCTCCTGCTGTCTCCTCCTGTCGTCTTCTCCTGCTGTCTCCTCCTGCTGTCTCCTCCTCCTGTCTTCTCCTGCTGTCTCCTCCTGCTGTCTCCTCCTCCTGTCTCCTCCTCCTGTCTCCTCCTGCTGTCTCCTCCTCCTCCTCCTGCTGTCTCCTCCTCCTGTCTCCTCCTGCTGTCTCCTCCTTCTCCTGCTGTCTCCTCCTGTCGTCTTCTCCTGCTGTCTCCTCCTCCTGCTGTCCTCCTCCTGTCTCCTCCTGTCGTCTCCTCCTGCTGTCTCCTCCTCCTGTCTCCTCCTGCTGTCTCCTCCTGCTGTCTCCTCCTCCTCCTGCTGTCTCCTCCTCCTGTCTCCTCCTGCCGTCTCCTCCTCCTCCTGTCTCCTCCTGCTGTCTCCTCCTGCTGTCTCCTCCTCCTCCTCCTGCTGTCTCCTCCTGCTGTCTCCTCCTTCTCCTGCTGTCTCCTCCTGTCGTCTTCTCCTGCTGTCTCCTCCTGCTGTCTCCTCCTCCTCCTCCTCCTCCTGCTGTCTCCTCCTCCTGTCTCCTCCTGCTGTCTCCTCCTCCTGTCTCCTCCTGTCGTCTCCTCCTGCTGTCTCCTCCTCCTGTCTCCTCCTGCTGTCTCCTCCTCCTCCTGCTGTCTCGTCCTCCTGTCTCCTCCTCCTGTCTCCTCCTGCTGTCTCCTCCTGTCGTCTTCTCCTGCTGTCTCCTCCTGCTGTCTCCTCCTTCTCCTGCTGTCCTCCTGCTGTCTCCTCCTGCTGTCTCCTCCTCCTGTCTCGTCCTCCTGTCTCGTCCTGCTGTCTCCTCCTCCTCCTGCTGTCTCCTCCTTCTCCTGCTGTCTCCTCCTGTCGTCTCCTCCTGCTGTCTCCTCCTGCTGTCTCCTCCTGCTGTCTCCTCCTCCTCTCCTCCTGTCTCCTCCTCCTGTCTCCTCCTGCTGTCTCCTCCTGCTGTCTCCTCCTTCTCCTGCTGTCTCCTCCTGCTGTCTCCTCCTGCTGTCTCCTCCTCCTGTCTCCTCCTGCTGTCTCCTCCTCCTGTCTCCTCCTGCTGTCTCCTCCTGCTGTCCTCCTCCTGTCTCCTCCTGCTGTCTCCTCCTCCTGTCTCCTCCTGCTGTCTCCTCCTGCTGTCTCCTCCTCCTGTCTCCTCCTGCTGTCTCCTCCTGCTGTCTCCTCCTGCTGTCTCCTCCTTCTCCTGCTGTCTCCTCCTGTCGTCTTCTCCTGCTGTCTCCTCCTGCTGTCTCCTCCTCCTGTCTTCTCCTGCTGTCTCCTCCTCCTGTCTCCTCCTGCTGTCTCCTCCTCCTGTCTCCTCCTGCTGTCTCCTCCTGCTGTCTCCTCCTCCTGTCTCCTCCTGCTGTCTCCTCCTTCTCCTGCTGTCTCTCCTGCTGTCTCCTCCTGCTGTCTCCTCCTGCTGTCTCCTCCTCCTGTCTCCTCCTGCTGTCTCCTCCTCCTGTCTCCTCCTGCTGTCTCCTCCTGCTGTCTCCTCCTTCTCCTGCTGTCTCCTCCTGCTGTCTCCTCCTGCTGTCTCCTCCTCCTGTCTCCTCCTGCTGTCTCCTCCTCCTGTCTCCTCCTGCTGTCTCCTCCTGCTGTCTCCTCCTCCTGTCTCCTCCTGCTGTCTCCTCCTCCTGTCTCCTCCTGCTGTCTCCTCCTGCTGTCTCCTCCTCCTGTCTCCTCCTGCTGTCTCCTCCTGCTGTCTCCTCCTGCTGTCTCCTCCTTCTCCTGCTGTCTCCTCCTGTCGTCTTCTCCTGCTGTCTCCTCCTGCTGTCTCCTCCTCCTGTCTTCTCCTGCTGTCTCCTCCTCCTGTCTCCTCCTGCTGTCTCCTCCTCCTGTCTCCTCCTGCTGTCTCCTCCTGCTGTCTCCTCCTGCTGTCTCCTCCTGCTGTCTCCTCCTTCTCCTGCTGTCTCCTCCTGTCGTCTTCTCCTGCTGTCTCCTCCTGCTGTCTCCTCCTCCTGTCTTCTCCTGCTGTCTCCTCCTCCTGTCTCCTCCTGCTGTCTCCTCCTCCTGTCTCCTCCTGCTGTCTCCTCCTCCTCCTCCTGCTGTCTCCTCCTGTCTCCTCCTGCTGTCTCCTCCTTCTCCTGCTGTCTCCTCCTGTCGTCTTCTCCTGCTGTCTCCTCCTCCTGCTGTCTCCTCCTCCTGTCTCCTCCTGTCGTCTTCTCCTGCTGTCTCCTCCTCCTGTCTCCTCCTGTCGTCTCCTCCTGCTGTCTCCTCCTCCTCCTGCTGTCTCCTCCTCCTGTCTCCTCCTGCCGTCTCCTCCTCCTCCTGTCTCCTCCTGCTGTCTCCTCCTGCTGTCTCCTCCTCCTCCTCCTGCTGTCTCCTCCTGCTGTCTCCTCCTTCTCCTGCTGTCTCCTCCTGTCGTCTTCTCCTGCTGTCTCCTCCTGCTGTCTCCTCCTCCTCCTGCTGTCTCCTCCTCCTGTCTCCTCCTGCTGTCTCCTCCTCCTGTCTCCTCCTGTCGTCTCCTCCTGCTGTCTCCTCCTGTCTCCTCCTGCTGTCTCCTCCTGCTGTCTCCTCCTCCTCCTGCTGTCTCGTCCTCCTGTCTCCTCCTCCTGTCTCCTCCTGCTGTCTCCTCCTGTCGTCTTCTCCTGCTGTCTCTCCTGCTGTCTCCTCCTTCTCCTGCTGTCTCCTCCTGTTGTCTTCTCCTGCTGTCTCCTCCTGCTGTCTCCTCCTCCTCGTCTCGTCCTGCTGTCTCCTCCTCCTCCTGCTGTCTCCTCCTTCTCCTGCTGTCTCCTCCTGTCGTCTCCTCCTGCTGTCTCCTCCTGCTGTCTCCTCCTGCTGTCTCCTCCTCCTGTCTCCTCCTGCTGTCTCCTCCTCCTGTCTCCTCCTGCTGTCTCCTCCTGCTGTCTCCTCCTTCTCCTGCTGTCTCCTCCTGCTGTCTCCTCCTCCTGTCTCCTCCTGCTGTCTCCTCCTCCTGTCTCCTCCTGCTGTCTCCTCCTGCTGTCTCCTCCTCCTGTCTCCTCCTGCTGTCTCCTCCTCCTGTCTCCTCCTGCTGTCTCCTCCTGCTGTCTCCTCCTCCTGTCTCCTCCTGCTGTCTCCTCCTGCTGTCTCCTCCTGCTGTCTCCTCCTTCTCCTGCTGTCTCCTCCTGTCGTCTTCTCCTGCTGTCTCCTCCTGCTGTCTCCTCCTCCTGTCTTCTCCTGCTGTCTCCTCCTCCTGTCTCCTCCTGCTGTTCTCCTCCTCCTGTCTCCTCCTGCTGTCTCCTCCTGCTGTCTCCTCCTCCTGTCTCCTCCTGCTGTCTCCTCCTTCTCCTGCTGTCTCTCCTGCTGTCTCTCCTGCTGTCTCCTCCTGCTGTCTCCTCCTGCTGTCTCCTCCTCCTGTCTCCTCCTGCTGTCTCCTCCTGCTGTCTCCCTCCTTCTCCTGCTGTCTCCTCCTGCTGTCTCCTCCTGCTGTCTCCTCCTGTCTCCTCCTGCTGTCTCTCCTCCTGTCTCCTCCTGCTGTCTCCTCCTGCTGTCTCCTCCTCCTGTCTCCTCCTGCTGTCTCCTCCTCCTGTCTCCTCCTGCTGTCTCCTCCTGCTGTCTCCTCCTCCTGTCTCCTCCTGCTGTCTCCTCCTGCTGTCTCCTCCTGCTGTCTCCTCCTTCTCCTGCTGTCTCCTCCTGTCGTCTTCTCCCTGCTGTCTCCTCCTGCTGTCTCCTCCTCCTGTCTTCTCCTGCTGTCTCCTCCTCCTGTCTCCTCCTGCTGTCTCCTCCTCCTGTCTCCTCCTGCTGTCTCCTCCTGCTGTCTCCTCCTGCTGTCTCCTCCTGCTGTCTCCTCCTTCTCCTGCTGTCTCCTCCTGTCGTCTTCTCCTGCTGTCTCCTCCTGCTGTCTCCTCCTCCTGTCTCCTCCTGCTGTCTCCTCCTCCTGTCCTCCTGCTGTCTCCTCCTCCTGTCTCCTCCTGCTGTCTCCTCCTCCTCCTCCTGCTGTCTCCTCCTCCTGTCTCCTCCTGCTGTCTCTCCTTCTCCTGCTGTCTCCTCCTGTCGTCTTCTCCTGCTGTCTCCTCCTCCTGCTGTCTCCCTCCTGTCTCCTCCTGTCGTCTCCTCCTGCTGTCTCCTCCTCCTGTCCTCCCTGCTGTCTCCTCCTGCTGTCTCCTCCTCCTCCTGCTGTCTCCTCCTCCTGTCTCCTCCTGCCGTCTCCTCCTCCTCCTGTCTCCTCCTGCTGTCTCCTCCTGCTGTCCTCCTCCTCCTCCTGCTGTCTCCTCCTGCTGTCTCCTCCTTCTCCTGCTGTCTCCTCCTGTCGTCTTCTCCTGCTGTCTCTCCTGCTGTCTCCTCCTCCTCCTCCTCCTCCTGCTGTCTCCTCCTCCTGTCTCCTCCTGCTGTCTCCTCCTCCTGTCTCCTCCTGTCGTCTCCTCCTGCTGTCTCCTCCTCCTGTCTCCTCCTGCTGTCTCCTCCTGCTGTCTCCTCCTCCTGCTGTCTCGTCCTCCTGTCTCCTCCTCCTGTCTCCTCCTGCTGTCTCCTCCTGTCGTCTTCTCCTGCTGTCTCCTCCTGCTGTCTCCTCCTTCTCCTGCTGTCTCCTCCTGTTGTCTTCTCCTGCTGTCTCCTCCTGCTGTCTCCTCCTCCTGTCTCGTCCTCCTGTCTCCTCCTCCTCCTCCTGCTGTCTCCTCCTTCTCCTGCTGTCTCCTCCTGTCGTCTCCTCCTGCTGTCTCCTCCTGCTGTCTCCTCCTGCTGTCTCCTCCTCCATTGTGCGTCCAGAAGTCCAGTTGAGTCCGGAGGGAGGAAACAACATTAAGGCAAACTGAGTGGAAGGAGATTGTTGAGTATTTTCCAGAGTTTCCCAGATGTTCGTCACCTTCATGATAATAAAGCTAATTTGTCTGAAGGAATGCAGCAGGCGGCCTTCACCCGGCCACGTTTTATTCTGATAATGATGTATTTTACTCAGGCTGGGAGATAAACCCAGCCGGCGGAGCGGCTGTGGTCTGAGCAGAACTCGACCCGATCCTTCAAACTGCAGCCCGTCTGCACTCACACACTGTTGTTCTGACACGAGCTGCATAAACAAACCAAACCATAATCAGTGTGATTGTTGAGTAATCGCATTATTACAAGGTCAAAGCTCTAGAGCCTCTAATTCATCCAAGGCCCTGAAACACTTCAGCCGTGCTTTGGTTGTTTTCAATGCCAAGGGTTGCAGAAGGAACACCGCTCTTTATTTTTCCAGGGTCAGAAGGTTAAAATAATTCTGTCAACACTTCTAAGATAGAAAAACAAAGCATGCGTTTTATCAGTGATCGGATCGGACCGGGCCGGATCTTAGTCCTGCTGAAGTCCAGCAGCATCTGAACCTGGACGTGAATGCTTGGAGAGATTTCTCTGGTCTCTGTTGCTTCAGGAAAACATGTTCATTTTTATCCTTGTGTTATAAAATGGGCTTTTTGTTTTCAACAAAGGAAAGTGTCTTTAATAATACATGAGCAGTGATGCTGCGCAGGAGGAGATGGCCGAGGTGAGCTGGGAGACGAAGGTGGAGGTGCAGAGCCGGCGGTTGGTTCGATGGAGGATTCACAGAATCCTGCACAGTTTAACTCTGCAACAGGAAACTGCTGCTGTATTTCTGAGTCTGTCTGGTTCAGAGACTCAGCTGCACTCACACAGCGGCTAAGAGTTAGCGTGCTAGCCTCCACTGCCTGAGCTGCATCCTGTCAGTTAAAGCCTGATAGACTTTAGATCCAGAGCTGCAGCTTTCACATGCTTCTTCCTCCACCTGGCAACCAGCAGTTCATCTGAGAGGCATTTCTTTAAAAGCTGCAGATCTCCATGTGAATGTGTGGGTTCTCTCTGGGTACTCCAGCAGGACTGGACCTGGAAGCTTCTGGTGGAAAATCTGCTGCAGTTTGTGCATCAGGAGATGAAGGATTTATATAAATCTCCAGAAAGCAAAAATCTTTTTCTAAAGATTGAAAGAAAAGGCTTTCAATCAAACAGCTCCACCATGGACACTCATTCAGGAAAGCATAAACCGATCAAACTCGGCGTCAAAAGGAAAATCACAGGCCGGCATAATTTCACACACATTCAGCAAAGACGTGGAGCGGCTGGGAGACTGATGGGCTTCCAGGCAGCCGGTGGAGGCAGGCCGGCCCGAGACTCCTGCCAGGTCACCCAGAGGTTCCCGGTACCGCCAGACCGGGCCGGGTTGGCCGAATGGGCCGGCCGCTGGGCTCAGCCAATGACAGCGCAGAAAACGGCCAATACTTCACTCTCTACCATCATTGTGATGTGATTCTTTGTGCGTGAATAAAAGCTTCTGTTTTTGTTCCGTCATGAGAAAATCGTTTACAGTGACTGGCTAGAGGTCGAGTTTATGAGCTGAAGTCTCACTGCATGCATGTGTGTCTCTGTGTGTGTCTGCGTGTGTGTGTGTGTGTCTCTGTGTGTGTGTGTGTGTGTCTCTGTGTGTGTGTGTGTGTGTCTCTGTGTGTGTGTGTGTGTGTGTGTGTGTGTGTGTGTGTGTGTGTGTGTGTGTGTGTGTGTGTGTGTGTGTGTGTCTCAGTGAGAGCTGTTTGTTATGGTTTTATTTATATCTGGCTTAATTTCACGTCATTAGAAACGTTTTTTTCATGAGCAGATCAACGATGGGCTGCAGCTGAAGTTCTGCTGGTTCTGGTTCTGGTTCCGAACCCGACCGGCCCTCTTTCTGCAGGGAGTTAGCATGCTCTCCCTGTAGATGGGGGTTCTCTCTGGGTACTTGGATCAATCAGCTTCAGCAGAAGGTTTAGAAACTTGATCCAGCTGCCTGCAGAGAGTGGAAGCCCGTCTGACGCGCCTGCAGAAACCCAAACACTCCTGAATAAATATTAATACGAGCAGCGGAAAAAGAGAACGAATCAGAAATCAGACACCGAAACGGAGGAATCCAGCACTGAACCAGGAGCAAAACCAGAGGCGGCGCCGTAAAGTTACATGAGAACCAGAGGAGTAATCAGAGTAAATGTAGAGTTGCTATGGCAACAAGCAACAGAGGGAGGAGACTAATGAACAGAGATCTGACAATGATCAAGAAAACCAGAACTAACAAGAACCCGAACACACGTAAATAACTGATATGGCAAGACATTAACAGCAATAATTAACAGAGCCATCATCTGAATATGGCAAGTCCTGTTGAGCATTAATAACAGGTATTACAAAGACAAAAACTCAACACCAGAATCATGACGATTCATCCACTTTATGCAACCAAACAGCCCACAGAATGATGCTGCCGCCACCGTGCTTTAACACCAACAAACCAGAAACACCACCAGCAGCAGCCAGTCACATTCACACACTTCTACACACACATTATGGCAGAAATGTCTCCTGAATGAGCAACAACACACACACACACACACACACACACCACACACACACCACACACACACACACACACACACACACACACACAGGGACATGAAGTGTGTGTGTGGCTTCCCTCTCAGTCGGGATGTGAAGCAGCAACACCGGCTGACCAGACATGAAGAAACGTGAGAATCAGAGCCTTTTTCCTCTGATAATCTGATCTGTGGTGCAGAAAGTCTGAATTAATGAGCTGCAGTCCTTCTGCAGAGAACCAATAATCACAAGCCAGATGAACCACAAGTTTACATACGCCCAGTAAAAACACACAACCACTTTTTCTTTCTCGCTTTCTGATGTTAAAACAAACCAAATTTCAAGTCAGAATCACCAAAATTATTGTAAACTTTTGATTTACACTGCATGGCTAAAAACTGGGAGTTTGAAATCATGTTTACTTTTATGTTTATGGTTCGCCCATGTTAAACAGCAGAGTTACCGTTCCTGTGGTTTCAGGGAGCAAAGCTCCAAAATGAGAAGAAACACTAATAATGAGACTCCAGCTGGGCTTCTGATGTTGACACTTTTCCTGCTGATTTTTCCTCTCACACACTTCTACACACACATTATGTGTTCCTTAAAATCGTTCCTCTGTGTGTCTGACCAGCAGGGCTCCTCAACTGCACAAATATGAGCCTGAGCAGCGAAACGCAGCCACACGATTCCTGTTCTTCAGCCCAAAGTAGAGGAGTCAAGCAGGTCTATTCCCCAAATGATGCCAGACTGAATACATAAAACTACGGGAGAACAAGGCCAGGACTAAGTCATGAATAGGAACTATGAGATGAAAGAGACGAGCATCAGGCCCAGATATAAACCTCTATATTCCACCAGAAGGCGAGAAATTCCCATCGCTGTCGAAAGCAGAGAACTCACAGTGAGGAGTGAGCAGGAAAACTCAGAGACGTTCTGCCACTTCAGCAGCGTGTTAACCACCGACTTCACATTTAAACTCCTGAATACTTCAAACACTTTAAGAATCAATAGCAATCAGACTGCAACGCAAAGCTGTCAGCCGCAATACAATAGAAAAAGCAAATAGTGAATAGAAAATCGAAGCCCGACTCCGAAATGTCAGGTTCAGCGTGAAAAAGCGTGACGGTACGACAACGATTTTACAATCTAAGAAAGACGCTGAATGTAGCAGAAAAGTTTAAAGGCAGAGGGATGAAATTATAACTTAGGCATGGATAATTACTGAATATCAGCAAACAGGAGTTTGATCTTTGCATTGAACAGCGACTTTGTGTTTTATGACGGGTATTTTTAAAACTGAAAGTTATTTATTTTCACCGTTTGGCGCCTCGGCATTTAATTCAGAGGACAAAACGATCAGCATCCAGAAACAGAAGCAACAGAAGAGTTTTGTCCTTTAGATGAGGCTGGAAGACGCTCTGCTGCAGATTTAAACCTCAAACACTCCATCCCTCCAGAACCAACGACTCTTTATGACTCTTCCTGTCTCAACTTCACGTTCAACAAACAGCTAAACAGTTAGCATGCTTGTGAACAAAAGATTTAGCTTTAAACTAGACAGTAAATATTTAACCAGCTTCAAGTTAAATATTGCGACTAATGAGCTTCAACTGCTGCTCATGTCATTCGTGTTAATATGAACGCAGACGTTCACCAGGGAATCTGCAGCAACAGGAACCGGCTGACTTTATATAGACCCAGCTTTTATTTTGATAGTCCTTTTCTGAATCAGCATGTTAGCTGAATATTTAGTATCAAACATTTATGTTACATGTGGAAAATGTTACGTTTATTTTCAGCCAAGAGCTTCAGACCAACTATAGGAGGAATAAAGATGTTAAAGTAAAGATGATGTAAACCTGATCAAACCTAATGCTAATGCTAATGCTAACGCTTTAACGTCCTGATGTCACTTTTTCCACCACATTTTAAAAATCTGCTCACATTTCATATATCAGCTGGATGGAAATGAATCTTCAGAAACTTTTGATTAAATCTTGTGGAGCTTCGATTCTTCCCTGCAGCGTCCGCTCTCGGGCTGGCCCACATCGAGCTGAAACCGGACCAGAGTTCTGATCGGGTTCTGACTTCCACATGTCGCCAGCTGTTACGGATCAGAACCAGCTGTGGCCTGCTGACACGCTGCATGCTGCCACCCACCGCATGCCTGCATGCCGCGGTGAAAACGGCCTGGCCTGTAATTACAGCCATTCGTCAGAAGCACACCTTGATTTATGCCCAAATTAAAAATACAGCAGAAAAGGCGCTGCCGGTCCTGGTACCGCCAGCGCCACAGAGTGATTAATGCGACGCCATTAGAGGCGTGCGAGTTCCGGATCGGAACCGGGCCGGGTCGGGAACAAGGAGAAGCGGCTCCTGCCTGCCCGACTCCGGATCACACAGGAAGTTCTGGGTGACGGACCAGGCCGGTTCCGCCACAGCAGAAGAGCTTTTTGATGCAAACCAGTGAATCAGAGCAATAATGTGAGAGAAGCAGGTCGTTCTCTTTTAGGACAAATGAGAAGTTCTTCAGAGATGGACCCAAAAACATGATGGATGCTGGTCATTACTTCACTTTCCACTGTAGCAGAAGGAGGATTGCTGCTTGTTTGTCTACAATAAAAGTGTAGCAATAATAAAGCAGGAATGTGTTTGCAGCAGAAGGAAGAAAAGATGTTTAGAA